>NC_134267.1:70411407-70654200 GCF_031893055.1 Leptodactylus fuscus | reverse complement strand
TTTCCTTGTCTTTTTTGCCTTCCTTCCTACCATCCTTTCATCTTTCTTTCTTCTTTCTCTTTTCCTCTTTCCTTCCTTCTCCTTTCTCTTTTTCCTTCTCCTCTTCTCTCCTCTTTTCCCCCTCACTCTTCATTCTTCCTCCCTTCTCCTCTCTCCCTTTCTTCTCCTTTCTTTCCCCCTTCTCTCTTCTTCTTCCATCCCTTCTCTTCTCTCCCTTTCTTTTCCCTCTTCTTTCTTCTTTCTTTCTTTCTTTCTTTCTTCCTTCCTTCCTTCCTTCTTCTTCTTTCTTTCTTTCTTTCTTTCCTTCTCTTCCTTCTCTTTCTTTCCATCTTTCTTCCTTTCTTTCTTTCTTTCTTTCTTCTTTCTTTCTTTCTTTCTTCTTTCTCTCTCCCTCGTTCCTTCCTTCTCCTTTCTCTCTCCCTTCTCTCTTCTCCTTTCTTTCCCCTTCTCTCTTTCTTCCTTTTCCTCTCTCCCTTCCTTCTCTCCCCTCTTTTCTTTCTTTCTTTTCTTTCCTTCTTTCTTTCTTTCTTTCTTTCTTTCTTTCTTTCTTTTCTCTTCCTTTTCTCTTCTCCCTTCTTTCCCCCTTCTCTTTCCTTCCTTCCTCCCTTCTTCTTTCCTTCTTCCTTCCTCCTTGCTTCCTTCTTTCTTCCTTCCTTTCCTCTTTCTTTCCTTCCTTCCTTCCTTCCTTCTTTCTTTCTTTCTTTCCGTTCTTCTTCCTTCCTTCTTTCCTTCCATCTTTTTTTCCTTCCTACCTTCCTTTCATCTTTCTTTCTTCTTTCTCTCTTCCTCTTCCTTCCTTCTCCTTTCTCTCTTCCTTCTCTCTCTCCCTTCTTTCCCCTCTCTTCTTTTTCCTCCCTTCCTCTTCTTTCTTCTTCCTTCTTCCTTCCTTCCTTCTTCCTTCTCCTTCTTTCTTTCCTTCCTTTCTTCCTTCCCTCTTTCTGTCTTTCCTTCCTTCCTTCTTTCCTTCCTTCTTTCTTTCTTTCCATCTTTCTTTCCTTCCTACCTTCCTTCTTTCCTTTCTTCCTTCCGTTTTTTTCTTTCTTTCTTTCTTTTTCTTTCTTTCCGTCCTTCTTCCTTCCTTCTTTCCTTCCTTTTTTCTTTCTTTCTTTCTTTCTTTCTTTCTTTCTTTCTTTCTTCTCTTCCTTCTCTCTTCTTCCCTTCTATCCCACTTCACTCTTCTTTCTTCCTCCCTTCTCCTCTCTCCCTTTCTTTCTTTCATTCTTTCTTTCTTCTTTCTCTCTTCCCTCGTTCCTTCCTTCTCCTTTCTTCCTTTCCTTTCTTTCTCCTTTCTTTCTTTCTCTCTTTCTTTTTTCTTTCTTTCTTTCTTCTTTCTCTCTTCCTCTTTCCGTCCTTCTCCTTCTCTCTTCCTTCTCTCTTCTCACTTCTTTCCCCCTTCTCTCTTTTTTCCTTCTTCCCATCTCCTCTCTTCCTTCTTCTCCCCTCTTTCTTTCTTTCCTTCATTCTTTCTTTCCTTCCTTCCTCCCTTCCTTCTTTCCTTCTTTCTTTTATTCCTTCTTTCCTTCCTTCCTTCTCCCTCCTTCCTTCTTTCCTTCCTTCCTCCTTTCTTTTTCCTTCTTTCTTCTTTCCTTCATTTCCTCCTTCCTTTCTTCCCTTCCTTTCTTTGTTCCTTCTTTCTTTCTATCTTTCTTTCTTTCTTTCCTCCCTCCCTTCCTTCCTTCCTTCTTCTTTCCTTCCATTCTTCATTCCTTCCTTCCTTCCTTCCTTTCTTCTTTCTTCTTCCTTTCTTCCATATTTCTTTCCGTCCTTCCTTCTTTCCTTCTTTCTTTCCTTCCTTCCTTTCTTTATTCTTTCTCTCTTCCTCTTTCCTTCCTTCTCCTTTCTCTCTTCCTTCTCTCTTCTCCCTTCTTTCCCCCTTCTCTCTTCTTTCTCCACCCTTCTCCTCTCTCCCTTTCTTCTCCTTCTTTCTTTCTTTCTTTCTTTCTTTCCTTCATCTCGTCTTTCCTTCCTTCCTCCCTTCCTTCTTTCCTTTCTTCCTTCCTTCCTTCTTTCTTTCCTTCCTTTCCTCTTTCTTTCTTTCCTTCCTTCTTCCTTCCTTCTTTCCTTCTTTCTTTCCTTCCTTTCTTTATTCTTTCTCTCTTCCTCTTTCCTTCCTTGTTTTTTTTGCCTTCCTTCCTACCTTCCTTTCATCTTTCTTCTTCTTTCTCTTTTCCTCTTTCCTTCCTTCTCCTTTCTCTTTTCCTTCTCTCTTCTCCTTCTTTCCCCTTCACTCCTCATTCTTCTCCTTCTCCTCTCTCCCTTTCTTCTCCTTTCTTCCCCCTTCTCTCTTCTTTCTTCCTCCCTTCTCTTCTCTCCCTTTCTTTTTCCCTCTTTCTTTCTTTTCTTTCTTTTTCTTTCTTTCTTTCCTTCCTTCCTTCCTTCCTTCTTTCTTTCTTTCTTTCTTTCTTTCCTTCCTTCCTTCTTCCTTCCTTCTTTCTTTCCATCTTTCTTTCCTTCTTTTCTTTCTTCCTTCTTTCCTTCTCCTTCCTTCCTTTCATCTTTCTTTTTTCTTTCTCTCTTCCTCTTTCCTTCCTTCTCCTTTCTCTCTTCCTTCTCTCTTCTCCCTTCTTTCCCCTTCTCTCTTCTTTCTTCATCCCTTCTCCTCTCTCCCTTTCTTCTCCCTCCCTCCTTTCTTTCTTTCTTTCTTTCTTTCTTTCTTTTCTTTCTTTCTTTCTTTCTTTCTCTTCTCTCTCCCTCGTTCCTTCCTTCTCCTTTCTCTCTCCCTTCTCTCTTCTCCCTTCTTTCCCCTTCTCTCTTCTCTCTTTCTTCCTTTTCCTCTCTCCCTTCCTTCTCTCCCCTCTTTTCTATCTTTCTTTTTCTTTCCTTCGTTCTTTCTTTCTTTCTTTCTTTCTCTCTTCCTTCTCTCTTCTCCCTTCTTTCCCCCCTTCTCTCTTCTTTCTTCCTCCCTTCTCTTCCTTTCTTCTTCCCTCTTTCTTTCCTTCTTTCTTTCTTTCTTTCTTTCTTTCTTTCCCTTCCTTCCTTCATTCTTTCCTTCCTTCCTTCCTCCCTTCCTTCTTTCCTTTCTTCCTTCCTTCCTTGCTTCCTTCTTTCTTTCCTTCCTTTCCTCTTTCTTTCTTTCCTTCTTTCTGTCTTTCTTTCCTATCCTTCTTTCCTTCCATCTTTTTTTCCTTCCTACCTTCCTTTCATCTTTCTTTCTTCTTTCTCTCTTCCTCTTTCCTTCCTTCTCCTTTCTCTCTTCCTTCTCTCTTCTCCCTTCTTTCCCCCTTCTCTCTTCTTTCTTCCTCCCTTCTCTTCTCCCCTCTTTCTTTCTTCTTTCTTTCCTTCCTTCCTTCCTACCTTCCTTCTTTCCTTCCTTTCATCTTTCTTTCTCTCTTCCTCTTTCCTTCCTTTTCCTTTCTCTCTTCCTTCTCTCTTCTCCCTTCTTTCCCCCTTCTTTCTTCCTCCCTTCCTTCTTTCTTTTCTTCCTTCCTTCCTTCCTTCTTTCTTTCCTTCCTTTCTTCCCTCTTTCTTTCTTCTTTCTTTCCTTCCTTCCTTCTTTCCTTCCTTCTTCCTTCCTTCTTTCTTTCTTTCTTTTCTTTCTTTCTTTCCATCTTTCTTTCCTTCCTTCCTACCTTCCTTCTTTCCTTTCTTCCTTCCGTTTTTTCTTTCTTTCTTTTTCTTTCTTTCCTTCCTTCCTCCCTTCCTTCTTTCCTTTTTTCTTTCTTTCTTTCCTTCCATCTGTCTTTCCTTCCTTCTTTCCTTCCTACCTTCCTTCTTTCTTTCTTTCCTTCCTTTCTTCTTTCTCTCTTCCTCTTTCCTTCGTTCTCCTTTCTCTCTTCCTTCTCTCTTCTCTCTTCTTTCTTCCTCCCTTCTCCTCTCTCCCTTTCTTCTCCCCTCTTTCCCCCTTCTCTCTTCTTTCTTCCTCCCTTCTCTTCTCTCCCTTTCTTCTCCCTTCTTTCTTTCTTTCTTTCTTTCTTTCTGTCTTTCTTTCTTTCTTTCCTTCCTTTCTTCCTTTTTTCTTTCCTTCCTTCTTTCCTTCCTTCTTTCTTTCTTTCCATCTTTCTTTCCTTCCTTCCTGCCTTCTTTCTTTCCTTCCTTCCTTTCTTTCTTCCATCTTTCTTTCCTTCCTTCCTGCCTTCCTTCTTTCCTTCCTTCCTTCCTTCCTTTCATCTTTCTATCTTCTTTCTCTCTTCCTCTTTCCTTCCTTTTCCTTTCTCTCTTCCTTCTCTCTTCTCCCTTCTTTCCCCCTTCTCTCTTCTTTCTTCCTCCCTTCTCTTCTCTCCCTTTCTTCTCCCTTCTTCCCCCTTCTCTCTTCTTTCTTCCTCCCTTCTCTTCTCTCCCTTTCTTCTCCCCTCTTTCTTTCTTTCCTTCATTTTTTCCTTCGTTCCTCCCTTCCTTCTTTCTTTTCTTCCTCCCTTCCTTCTTTCTTTTCTTCCTCCCTTCCTTTTTTCTTTCCTTCCATTCTTCCTTCTTTCCTTCCTTTTTTCTTTCTTTCTTTCTTTCTTTCTTTCTTTCTTTCTTTCTTTCCATCTTTCTTTCCTTCCTTCCTTCTATCCTTCCTTCTTTCTTTCCTTCCTTTCTTCTTTCTCTCTTCCTCTTTCCTTCGTTCTCCTTTCTCTCTTCCTTCTCTCTTCTTTCTTCCTCCCTTCTCCTCTCTCCCTTTCTTCTCCCCTCTTTCTTTCTTTCCTTCATACTTTCTTTCCTTCCTTCCTCCCTTCCTTCTTTCCTTCCTTCTTTCCTTCTTTCTTTCTATCCTTCCTTTCTTCCTTCTTTCTTTCTTTCTTTCTATCCTTCCTTCCTTTTGTCTTTCCTTCCTTCTTTCCTTTCTACCTTCCTTCTTTCTTTCCTTCCTTTCTTTCTTTCTTTCTTTCTTTCTTCTTCTTTCTGTCTGTCTTTCTTTCTTCTTTCTTTCTTTCTTTCTTTCTTTCTTTCTTTCTTTCTTTCCTTCCTTCCGTCTTTCCTTCCTTCATTCCTTCCTTCATTCCTTCCTTCCTTCTTTCTTTCCTTCCTTCCTTCCTTCGTTCCTTCCTTCTGTTTTTGTACATGTTACAAGAGGAACGTCTGTACATTTAGAACTTTTCCAATCCATTTGTTTTGTTTAACCTTGATACAAATGATTTGGCAGCATTCTGTACCTGAAGTAATATGTGTATTTTATGAGGCTTAGTAAAAATAAAATCAATACATTTCAATGTATATCTGCATAGATTATACAATAGTGTAAATGAAAAGAGATCTCTATTTATGATGAGAGATTCCTTAAAGGTGAAGCATCAAGCAGATTTGTATTTATTGAAACCATATACAGTGGTTTTCTTTTATTCAAGTTGGTTTTATTACAGATTGTAGTTGTCTTTGTTCTAGTAGATGTTCATTAACCAGGAGCGGATACAGGGAAGGGCGAGCTGGGCAACCGTCCTAACACAATGGTGCCGGTCGGCGGGAGGTATGTCCCGATTTCAGGATGAACTGAATACACATGCGTTTAAAGCAGGAGTTGTTACAGCTCAGCTCCTGCTTTAACGCTGCGCTCCAGCATTTGTAGGCGCAATGTTATGACGTCACATCGCGCCTACAACTATGTGTTTGAGTGAGAGAGCGGAGAGAGCGGCAGGGGAGCGACGGAAGGTGAGTGTGTTTTTTGTGTTAAACATTAAGGTGGAACATAATGTAGGGGGCCCATGAAACTGGGGGGAGATGGGGGGGAAGAACGGCATGACACTGGGGCAGATGAAGCGGGGAAAGAACGGAATGACACTGGGGCAGATGGAGGGGGGAAAGAATGGCATGACACTGGGGAAGATAGAGGGGGGAAAGAACGGCATGACACTGGGGCATATGAAGGGGGGAGCGGCATGACACTGGGGCAGATGAAGGGGGAGGGAGAACGACATGACACTGGGGCAGAGACGGGGGGCCATGAAACTGGGCAGATGAAGGTGGGGGGGGAGAACAGCATGAAACTGGGGCAGATGAAGGGGGGAGAATGGCATGAAACAGGGCAGAAACAGGGGGACATGAAACTGGGGACAGAGATGGAGAGGGGGATATAAAACTAGGGGCAGATGAAGGGTGTATATAAAACTGGGGGCGAGATGGAGGGGGACATATAATTTACGGGTGACTGTAGGAGGATTATACCGTGTGGGAGCGCATGAAAAATGAATGAGAATGGATCAACATAAAAGTGGGCAGAGCCAAGTTTGCTGCCGTGCGCTACGCACGCCACACATTTTGTCCCTCTTTCTAATCTTCAGAAGTTGGGAGGTATGGGTTAGAAAGGTGTCCAGCTGTGAGCGCCAGTGAGCATTTTGTGCTCTCCGCCACAAAACCGTTTTTTTTAAACCGGACACAGAGTCGGACATGCAGTTCTCTGTGTCCAGTTTAAAAAAGAAAGGTTTCGCGGCGGAGAGCATAAAACACTCACCAGCGCTCACGGCCGGACCCGATCTGACAGCTTTCCGTCTTCTGCATGCGCTCAGAACGGACTCTGGGTGCTCGTGCGAGCCTAGCATCACTAGTTAAAAAAAGCCTCAAAAACGCATTTTTAGGGCTGATTTTTCAAAAGCACCTGGGGGGGACCCTCAGACCCCCCCGTTCCCCTGGGGTGTATTCCATACCTCTCAGACCACCCGGTAAGTAGAGCCCCCCCAAAGTCAATTGCCCAGGGCCCCGCAAAGTCTGGATCCACCACTGTCATTAACTACGGTACAGCATTTTAGATGTGTTTTGGTGAACAGCAACAGTAGTTGTACAGGAAGGAGGGGAATTTTCTACCTCCAATTATTTATTAGAGATGTTACCCGTAAGTGTGTGTATGTGTGTCCATATATATATAGAGAGAGAGAGAGAGCAAACTGGTTTATTTAAAAAAAATTACTATCTAAAATTACTACTAATTGGTGTACTATCAAAATTACTCAACAGTCACTCATCACTCAACACCCATGGCAACAAAAGTAAGTACACCCCTAACTAAAAAATGGACAGTTAGCCATTTTCTCTCCCTGGTGTTATATGACACATTAGTGTTACAAGGCCTCAGGTGTGAATGGGGAGCAGATGAATTAAATTTGGTGTTATCGCTCTCATACTCTCTTATACTAGTCACTGGAAGTTCAACTACAACTAAGGAACTCTCTGAAGATCTGAAAACATGAATTGTTGCTGTACATAAAGATGGCCTAGGGCTTGGCCAACACCCTAAATATGAGCTGCAGCATGGAAACCAAGCCCTTACAGTGGTTTAACCGGTTAAGGACCGCTGGCCTTAAATTTACGGCCAGTTGTCCTGGTCTCTACAAACCGTCCGATTGTAAATTTACGGCCGGTCTTCAGAGACTCACTATGTAGAGGGAGGGCAGGGGTTAGGTCTTATTAACACACGTGAAACATCACGTGAACACACGTGAAACATCACGGCGCGATCAAAAAGGATCCGCCGGCAATCGGCACCCCCAGTGACGAGATCGGGGGTTGTTAATATCAGTAAATGGTAGCCTAGGGTCTGGCCAGTGACCCCAGGCTCCCGGAGACCCCACATACCTGGTTGATCCTGCCGGATGATGGAAGAAGTGAGTGATGTGTCTCACTTCCTCTGTAGCTTGCAGGACACGAGCAGGTCTCTGACAACAAAAAGTGGGTGCAACGTATTGGGCACCGAAATGGCATATTTCTTTCAAAATTTCAATTTTCATTTTGCACATTAATTTTTGTGAAGCATTTTAGGCACAAAATGATAGTACCCCTTGATACATTCCTTGACGGGTGTAGTTTCTAAAATGGGGTCACTTTTGAGGGGTTTCCATTGTATTGATACTTTAGGGGCTCAGCAAATGCGACATGGCACCCGAAAACTATTCCAGCAACATCTGTCCTCCAAAAGCCAAATAGCGCTCTTTCCATTCTGAGCCCCACCATGTACCCATACAGCAGATTATGGCCACATATACGGTATTGCCGTGTTCAGAAGAAATTGTGTAACAAACTGTGGGGGGCTTTTAATTCTTTAACTACTTGCAAAATTAAAAATATGGCGCTAAATGGACGATTCATTGGAAAAAAAAGTAATTTTTCATTTTCATGCCCCAATGTTAATAAAATCTGTGAAACAGCTGTAGGGTCAAAATGCTCACTATGCCCTTTCATATGTTCTGTGGGGGGTGTAGTTTCCAAAATGGGGTCACTTTTAGGGGGTTTCCACTGTATTGGTACTCTAGGGGTTCTGCAAATGAGTCATGGCACTTAAAAATTATTCCAGCAAAATCTGCCATCCAAAAGCCAAATAGCGCTCTTTCCATTCCAAGCCCCGCCATGTACCCATACAGCATACTATAACCACATATGGGGTATTGCCGTGTTCAGGAGTAATTGTTTAACAAACTTTGGGGGGCTTTTACCCCTTTCACCCCTTGTGAAAAAGAAAACTTTGGGGATAAATTGACATTTTAGTAATTTTTCATTTACACATCCCAATGTTAGTAAAATCTGTGAAACAACTGTAGGATCAAAATACTGACTATACCCCTTGATGAATTCTGTGAGGGGTATAAATTCTAAAATGGGGTCACTTTTGGGTGGTTTTCATTGTTCTGGTACTCTAAGGGCACTGCAAATGAGACATGGTGCCTGAAAACTATTCCATCAAAATCCACTTTTCAAACACTGTGTCGCTCCTTCCCTTCCATGCGCTGCCGTGTACCCAAAAATCAGTTTACACACAGATGTGGAGGATTTCTGTGCACGGGAGAAATTGCATAACAAAATGTGAGATGCATTTCCTCCTTTAACCCTTTGTGAATGTATTAATTTTAGGTCTAAATGAATGTATTAGTGAAAAAAAAATGAAATGTCTAAATTTCACCTCCATATTATTTTTATTCTTATGAAATGCTTAAAGGGGTTGTCCCATCACAAGGATCCTATCTATACTGCTTGTTAATGTGGATTTAAGACTTTTCCTAAATACATTGCTTCAGCAAAACTGCTTTGTCTGTCCACTATCTTACTTTATTCAATTTTTTGTGGCCACTGCCCTGACTTAACTGCTCCTGAGTCAAATGATGTATCTGCTGCTCTCAGGGGGGAGGGAGGAGGGGCTAAGTGCAGGGAGTGAGCCTGTGTATCTAGCTAATCCTGTGTCTGCACCATGTGACCTAGGTCCTGCACTCAGATAGAGGAGCTGCTTTCATTTCTTCTGTTCCCCCAGTTATCAGGCTAGCTAATTCAATTGTGTTCATTATGGCAGAGACAGGCAGTCTCTGTATGTAACACAGAATGGAGTTGCTGCTGCCTGTACTTCATAGTCCAATGTGGGTGGGCGGAGCTACACACGAATTTGGGGGCGGAGCTAAACGGCAGGTTGCCTGTGAAACCCCGCCCACCAAATGATGCAAGAAACCAGGAAGAAAGAAGATTTTACAAGAGTGAAGACTGCTGAGTATGCGAGGTGGGAATACCCCTTTAAAGAGTTAACAAACATCCCAAATGCTGCTTTGAATAATTTGAGGGGTGTAGTTTTGAAAATGGGGTGATTTATGGGGGTTTCTATTATATAGCCCTTTATAATTCCTTATAGAACTGAAGCGGTCCCTAAACAATTGGTTTGGGGAATTTTCTTGTAAATCTAGAAAATCGCTGTTTCACTTGTAAGCCTTGTAACATCAAAAATAAATTAAAAGAGAATCAAAAGATGATGCCAATATAACGCAGAGATATGGTAAATAATATTTATTCATGTATTTGGGTGGTATGACTGCCTGAAAAGCAGAGAATTTCACATTTTGAAAACTGCAATTTTTTCCAAATTTCCATCAAATTTCCTAGTTTTTTTTAATAAATAAATACAAAAATATTGATTAATGTTTACCACTAACATGAAGTATAATGTGTTACGAAAAAACAGTCTCAAAATCTTTTGTGTAAGTTAAACCGTCTGAAAATTATTGCCATTTACAGTGACACATGTCAGTTTTGAAAAAAAAGGCCTGGTCTTTAACATACTTTTGGGCCCGGTCCTTAACCGGTTAACAAGATAGGTTCCACTATGAACAGGCCTCGCTATGGTTGACCAAAGATGTTGAGTGCCTGTGCTCAGCGTCATATCCAGAGGTTGTTTTTGCAAAATAAACATATGAGTGCTGCCACATTGTTGCAGAGGTTAAAGGGATTGGGGGGGGGGGGGCAGCCTGTCCATGCTCGGACCATATGCCACACACTGCATCAACTTGATCTGCATGGCTGTCATCCCAGAATGAGCTGCATGAGTACGGCTGGCTGTGGGGCGCTACAGTTCATTGAAGGAACCATGACTGCCAACCTGTACTGTGACATACTGAAGCAGAGAATGATCCCCTCCTTTAAGAAACTGGGCCGCAGGGCAGTAATCTATCAAAACAACCCTAAACACACCTCCAAGATGACCACTGCCTTGCTACATAAACTTAGGGTCAAGGTGCTGCACTGGCCAAGCATATCTTCAGACCTAAACCCTATTGAGCTTCTGTAGAGAATCCTCAAATGGAAGGTGGAGGTGCACAAGGTGTCTAACATTCACCAGCCCTGTGATGTTGTAATGGAGAAGTGGAAGAAGATTCCAGTGGCAACCTGTGATGCTCTGGTGACCGCCATGTCCAACTGTGTTAAGGCCGTGCCGGAAAATAATGGCCACGTAAAAAATTTACACTTGGGGCACAATTTATCCATTTTCACTTAGGGGTGTACTCAATTTTGTTACCAAGGGTTTAGACATTAATCCCTTCCTGACATCCACTGTAATAGTACGGCGGATGCCGGATGTGTAACTATGGCCATAGCCGACGGTTGCCTACTGCATTAACCCCTCCGGCGCCATGGTCAATGGCGCTGACGATGATCGGCGGCGCCTGGAGCAAGCTCCACGGCCGAAGCCACGTTGCTATGACAGCCAGGAGCCTTGTTAAAGGCTCCCGGCCAGTCTGCAATCTCTTTCTTTTGCAGGCTGGTCTATGCAGCCAGCAAAAGAAATGATGATTTATTGCAATGCATTAGCATTGTAATGCATGCATTAGTGATCAGACCCCCTGGGGTTCAGCACCCCTAGGGGGTCTAATAAATGCAAAAAAAAAGTAAAAAAAATATAATTTTTTTTAAAAAGTATTAAAAATTCAAATCACCCCCCTTTCCCTAGAACACATATAAAAGTAGTTAAATACTGTGAAACACATACATGTTAGGTATCCCCGAGTCCAAAATCGCCCGCTCTGCAAATCTATAAAAATATATTTCCGGGTCGGTAAATGCCATAACGGGAAAAATAGTCAAAAGTGCCAAACCGCCGTTTTTTTACAGTTTTGATTCTGATAAAAATTTGAATAAAAGTGATCAAAGCAATAGCATTTCCCGAAACTGGTAGAACTAAAAAGTACACCCGGACCCGCAAAAAAAGACGCCCTATGCATCCCCGTACACGGACGAATAAAAAAGTTACAGCTGTCAGAATATGGTGACTTTTAGAAAAAAAAAAATTTAACACAGTTTTGGATTTTTTTTTAAGGGGTCAAAATACAAATAAAACCATATAAATTTGGTATCCCCGGAATCGTACTGAAACACAGAATACAGGGGACATGTCATTTTGGCTGTACAGTGAACGCCGTAAAACCGAAGCCTGTAAGAAAGTAGCAGAAATTCATTTTTTCTTCAAATCCACCCCATTCTGATTTTTTTTCCAGCTTCCCAGTACATTATACAGAATAATTAATGGTGGCATCATGACGAAAAATTTGTTCCGCAAACATTAAGACCTCATATGGCTCTGGGAGCAGAGAAATAAAAAAGTTATGGGGTTTAGAAGGAGGGGAGTCAAAAACGAAAATCAAAAAATGCCATTGGCGGGAAGGGGTTAATGGCTATGTGTTGAGAGAGTTTGATGGCACACTAAATTTACACTGTTATGTAAGCTGTACAGTGACTCAGGGGCGTAACTACCGTGGTAGCAGTGTTAGCGGCTGCCACAGGGCCCGGGACATTAGGGGCTACCACTGCGTTTTTTTCTTTTTTTCTTAATAGGCCGTTACTGGCTGGAGTTACTCCAGCCGGCAAAGGGCCCTATTTACTTACAGATGCTGGCTGGGCAGACCCCCGAGTATAATGATCGGAGGCCGGAGAGAGGTAAGAAACATAAAAACACCGTTACTTACCTCTCCACGAGGTAAGCTTCAGGCCTAGTTGTCTGACGTCACATCATGAACCCAGCCTGCGTCCCGGGTCATGTGACATCGGACGTCATTTAAGAAGGACGACAGCGGAGGACTGCAGCGGAGACAGGGGACAGGTAAATAACAGTGGTTTTTTATGTTTTTATTCCCCCTGGGTCTCCGATTATTATACTCTGGGGTCTTCAGAACCCATAGTATAATAATTGTTTATGGGTGTCCACAGTGGAGCATAATACGGAGTGCAGGGGCCACTATGGGACATAATACTGTGTGCAGGGGCCACTGAGGGACACAATACTGTGTGCAGGGGCCACTGAGGGACATAATACTGTATGCAGGGGCCACTAGGGGCATAATAGAGCACGCAGAAATGCGGAGGAGGGGTTCGGTCGAGGTCGTCGGTTGCGGGGGGAGGCCATGTCAAAAGTTCGCCACGGGGCCCCGCCATTCCTAGTTACGCCACTGCACTGACTACTTTACATTGTATCAAAGTGTCATAGTTTCAGTGTTGTCCCTTGAAAATATAAAATGAAGGGTGTACTCATGTTTGTGAGATACTGAATATCAGGAAGGGTCAGTCTATTGTGTGGGTAACGGCCAGAGCAAAAACTGGCCAACTATTGGAGGGGGCAAAAAGTTCATGTCATACTGCAACACATTATCTGTGTCCTGATCAATAGTACCTAATGCAATACACAGTGACCCCGTGTGGGCATATAGTGGAAACTCGGCCTAATGAGGTGATTCCATAATTAATCTACATTGTTGTTTAATTGCCATAGTTTATAAATGGTCCTGTCAGGATGTTACTGTTACAGACTTCTTATGGTGCCCCCTGGTGTTCTCTTGATTCTCCTTCAGACCATCCACATAATGTGCTTATTGTCAATGGTCACCCTTGCTCAATTGCTCAATCCCTCCTCCAGAAACAATGGACTCATTTTGTCTGCTGCATAGGAACATCACTAAAAACCTTACAATATATGTATCTTACATTGTATGCCTATTTCTGGCATAACATGTATGATGATAGTCACAAGTTTTTGGCACTTGACTGTATTTCACTAAATATTTTGACCTTTTTTTCTTAGGGGGGGGAACTTGCCACTTTCCAAAAAAACTGGGTGGTGTGGATGAAGAGGTGTCAGCAGGACCGCTTTACCATGAGGTAAATGTATGGGCTCCTTTATAGAGTCGACCTGGATCCTGGGGGTCACTTGACGGGACAATATATGAGGTGGGGGCTGCTAAGGTGGCAGCAGGAATCGCATATGAAACCTTTGCACTGGCCACACCAATATGTTAGGGCAGCCCAAAAATGTAGTGTAAGTGAACAAGATCCACACATGAGCAACTAAGAGAATACACCAATAAAATGCCACATGGGCAAGTATCTCTAACACTGAAAAAACGATATGGACCATTTACTACTCCCCGACGCTCCCCAAAGAATATAGTTCAAAATATTGTCATATTCTTATAGTGTAAACAGGTAAAAACCAGAACAATACATATGGAGTATGGAACGTACTTTAAAAATAATCTATTATTCAACATGATGAAGGTCATAAATAAAAGTAAGTTGAAAAATCAAAATAGAAATGCTATTTTTTTGGTCACTTCAACGCTCACAAATATGGAGTTGGTAGGAATAAAAAGTGCAACTTGTTAAAAAAAAAAAAAAAAAACGAGCATGCGGTCAACTCTATTGAAAAATAAGAAACTTATGGCTCACAAACATGAAGTAAGAGTATCCTGTTATATACTACATACAGTGAACAGCGCAAAACTTACAATGTAGAATAACTGTGTCAGAATTGGTGCTTTTTTTCATCCCTTTCAGAAATTATTCATAATGGACTGAAACATGTCATACAAAAAATTTACTATTGCATCACATTACAAATGCATGTCTACCATTAAATGGAAAATCAGTACTCCTCCAGTTGCTGCTCCATGCCATGTCCCCCTCAGGTTGCCCCCACAGTATCATGTCCTCACCCCAGGTTGCTTCCACAGTATCATGTCCCCCACACTGACATGTCCCCCTCAAGTTGTCCCAACAGTATCATGTCCTTACCCCAGGTTTCCCCCACAGTTACATGTCGTCCCTCCCCAGATTGCTTCCACAATTTCAAGTCCCCCACTATATATATCAAAGAAAAAACCAAAGGGGCTCTATCAGCATAATTTAAAAAGGCTATTCCGGCACCGCTAAAGTTATATTAAACTACCCCCCAGTTTTAAAATAAAACCCTAAAACAGAATATGATCAACTTACTCATCGTGCACGGTGGGCGGGTATTCAGGGTTCGCCGTCTTCTTCAGCCACGCCTCCTCTTCCAGCGATGTCCTCGGGTCCCGTCTAACTCGCGAACTGACATTGATAAAAAATGGCGTGGGCGCATGCGCAGTAGCCGTAGTAGAAGCATCATGCTACTGCGCATGCACCCGCGCCATTTTTTGGACGATGGGTAAGTTGATCATATTCTGTTTTAGGGTTTTATTTTAAAACTGGGGGGTATTTTAATATAACTTTAGCGGTGCCTGAATAGCCTCTTTAAAGGCTATTCACGCATATGTGGGTCTCTATCAGCATAATTTTGCTGATAGAGCCCCTTTAATACTCACCTTTCTCCTCTCTCTGGTCCCATAGTCTATAAGGAGTAACAGGTGTGATGTAAGTGACATCACTTATTTTTTAAAGGTCTTTTAGTGCTATTAATCGGTTAAAAGTGCACCCATATACTTTTAGCAGTGTTTTGAGTGATTTCTAGGTGTCTGTGGGAGCTCCTGGTATCTTCTGAATTTGTTTACTTGGTGTTAGCCTCCTGATATGTAACTTCCTGTGTACCTTCCATGCTATCTCCCTGTCACTGCTCCTGCCCTCCTCTCTCACTGTGTTAAACCCCCCTCCCTGCCTCCCTAGCTAAGCTACACTAAGATATCCCACCCACTACTTCACCCCTTCTCTGTCTCTTTAGCTAAGCTACGCTAAGCTATTCTGGCCACTACTAGCCCTTCTCAAGTAAGTAAGCCCACCCCCCACCACATCATACTTACCTAGATTATGATCTGTGAGATGGCTCCTCCTTTCCTCTTCACTGTTTGCAGGCTGGAGATGTTGTGCACAGACTGGACGTACCTGTGAGGGCTGAAGAGTATAGATGGATTGCCATCTCTACTGCACATATCTTTCAGTCACCACCAGACTGCACAGGCGCTTCAAGAGAGGAGGAGCTGTTCTGGACACAGGAAGACATGTAAGTACTGATGGGGTTGTGGTGAGGGAGGGGAGAACTGGTGACATTTTGTTTTGGAAGCAGTGAAACGGAACGTCACCAGATTATCTTAAGGTGTAAATATATACTTTAATAAAAAAAAAAAAAAAATACAGGTAGATTAGGAGATAGGTGGGTGGAGGGGGTTTAGTTTAGAGGAAGATTTGTAGTTTACCCCAGACAACCCCTTTAAAGAGGACCTTTCATCAGATCGGGCACATGCAGTTTTATATACCGCTGGAAAGCTGACAGTGCGCTGAATTCAGCGCACTGTCGGCTTTCCCGATCTGTGCCCGGTGTAAAGCGCTATCGGTCACGGTACCGTAGGGCTTTACAGTCAGAAGGGCGTTTCTGACACTTAGCCAGGGACGCCCTTCTGCCCAGCAGTGCCTATCGCGCTGTACTGTGTGAGCGGGGAGGAACTCCCCCCTCCCTCTCCTGATAATACTCGTCTATGGACAAGCTGTGTGAGCAGAGGGAGGGGGCGTTCCTCCCCGCTCACACAGTACGGCGCGATAGGCGCTGCTGGGCAGAAGGGCGTCCCTGGCTAAGTGTCAGAAACGCCCTTCTGACTGTAAAGCCCTACGGTACCGGGACCGATAGCGCTTTACACCGGGCACAGATCGGGAAAGCCGACAGTGCGCTAAATTCAGCGCACTGTCAGCTTTCCAGCAGTATATAAAACTGCATGTGCCCGATCTGATGAAAGGTCCTCTTTAAGTTAATATAAGGTGTGGTTTGTACTGAAGTTGTTCAATCTAACCCGAAACTAAACTAGAGATGTTCGCCCATCACTGCTTAAAATGTTTTGCCTGCCTATTCCTATTTCTCTTTCAGGTGGATGACGTCACTGTAGTGTCAGAGGAGAGCCACATAATAGCATCTGCCATAGCTGTATACACAGTGCTCGTTGAATACACAGCGATCGGGAAGGCAGGGATAGTAATAAACCGTCTATCATGCCTTATCTATAGGAGCTCCCCCAGTTCTGCAGCTGCATTATTTTGTGCAGCTGCTTAAGGGCGGGTTCACACCTGCGCCATTTAGCTAATCCTGCTGGGTCTTCTACCCCGATAAACTGGACAGGGGACGGAAACCCGGCAGTCCGTTTTCAAACCCATTCCAGTGAATGGGTTTGAAAAGTGAGCGCCCGTGAGTGTTTTGTACCTGTCCGTGGAGAAACCATTTTTTTTTTAACTGGACACAAAGTCCTACATGTCCGACTTTGTGTTCAGTTAGAAAAACTGGTTTTGCCGCGGACAGGTACAAAATACTCACGGGCGCTCACTTTTCAAACCCATTCAAGTGAATGGGATTGAAAACAGACTGCCGGCTTTCCGTCCCCTGTCCAGTTTATCGGGGCAGAAGATGAAAACCCAGCAGGATTAGCTAAAGCACGCACGGGCGCAGGTGTGAACCCGCCCTAACGTTGCAAGGACAATGATTTGAGTGGGGAACGCCAGACATATATAGTCTACGAGAACTGGTTCAACAGGACCTTTCACCTCCTCCACTGATTTAAGTTCTTGGCATCTGTAAATAGGTGCTGCTCCACTGACTCCAGCCTAGTTGGAATTTTCTCTTTAGCCCCCACCATTCCTGAGCAACAAGTGCTGCTTGATACAGTTTCATCCATTTGTCATGGCCCATTTTAATGACTCTTATCCATCAGGGTTGGAGAACACTGTATTATATATTACTCCACTGTAACAAAGTATTTTATTTCCTCAATAACTAAAAAATACTGTCAGTCATGATCATGGCGATCCTTATGCCAGTCTTCAATGATTCCCTGCCTGGCGCATGACTCACTAGAATTACTAAGAGACTTCTACCTGGCCGCAGATCTGCACCAGTCAGGTACTGGAAGAGATTTGTGCTATAACTCACAGCAGTTTCCTTGTGGACCAAGGAGACCCCTCTCTGGACAACCTAAATTCCTGCTTCCTGTCTAAAAAAAAGTGGCGAGCAGGGCACAGAGGCAGAGTAATTTTAGATTACTTTTCAGCAGTATCTGCATTAGTAAATGTGGGTGCTTACACAAGTAACATATGACACTCTCTGGACAGTTCAGCACATTGTATGGGCACAATATGGCGCTATTTACTATCTGCATTTTCTTTTCTGTTCTTCTGTGGAAGAATGAAAAAACACAAGACAATATGGACGTCTGCCTCTGTTAACGCCTTGTCCTTCACTTTGTCTATTTTACAAATAAATATATACCAATATTCTAATAAAATACAACATTTCATTGTGAGATCAAGGCACCTGACATATTTGCCTGTGCTAATGTTGCATTTCATCTCATCTTGTATTTGGAGATCATAATCCTTGGGCACAATGGGAAAATTGCTGTTTTTTTTTTTTTCATTCTTTACTCTCAAAGAAAGAGTTAATAAGATTGTATTAATAAATTAGATGGAGATAAATACAGACCATTCCACAAAAAAAAAAACAAGCCCTCATATGGCAATGTTGTCAGATAAATAAGAAAAAAATAACTTGTGATTTCAGACGCCACATCTCGCCATCCTCTTCAGCCATGAGCCTGAGACTCCCATCATCTTATAGGCAACCATCTTGGCTCTCTCCTACATACATGTGACTTGTAACTATTTAGCATATGACTAGTTATTCAGATTCTTCTCGTTGTTACTGTTTTGCTCCTGATGCTTGTCTACTACAAATGACATTCCCTATAGCTCAGGGTGTTATTCGGTGATCTCCAAGAGAAAGGTCATTGGTTCACATCTAGGATCAGCCATGAGAAGTTTTCCCAAGAAACAGCATTATCAGCTCATGGATAGCGGACTCTAGGCCAAGAAGGGGTGCAATGAGTGTCTGCATATACCCTGGCCCTATGGCAATAAGGGAGGTATGCCTAAAGCCATCAGAAAATACATATTTCCAATGGCTTTAGCCACTGCTACTGTCTGCAGCAGCGCTATTCAGCTGGAACGCACGCCGTTATGGACGTGTGTTCCAAACTGAATGGGGTCACCGCAACATGAGGAATTGTATTGCGGGGTCACGGCATTAGAAAGGTTGAGAACCACTGGTCTAGAGTCTGAAGAAGGAGAAACAGCCAAAAGGAGGGGATGAGGAGCTACACCCAGGAGGAACAGCTATAACCAAGAGGAGAGCACCGGCTGCTGATAGGAGAATCCACACTTCTGTCTGCTCATACATGATAAGGGAGGACACCAACTCTCCATTCTCATCATTGCTGGGGCCCCACTTTACACAGACAAATATTACAGATTGTTATCTATATATATTTCTATGCATAATGTACCAAGGAAACAGCTGGCAGAGACTAGAAGAGCGTATGGGGAAGATACAGGGGAACATTTACATTATATATACAGTCTTTGGGACTATGGACATTGCTGTGGCTTTTTCATTGTTAATGGCCGCTTTTTGCCCCTCACCGAGGCCAACCATATGTGCACATGTCTCCCCCTCCCACTATATGGGACGTATTTGCTGCCATGGGCGACTATATACTTGTCTATCCTATAACATAACTGTGTCATGGCTGCCCAGCAGACAAGGGCCCTTTGTGAGGCCATCGTTCCTGTCTGGTTGCCAATGAGATTCATTGTGACACGCGGAGTGTTCTGTCTGTATGAAGTTCTAGTGAATCTGCTAGTATCAGTCAGTCTCCATTTTCATGTGGACCAGACCCCTTGTACCTCACACCAGGACCCTGCAAACGATAAATCCAAGAGAGGCAGTCTAGAGATTAAAGAAGGCGGAGCATGAAAAAGGAGAGGAGGAGGAGCTACACCCAGGAGGAGGAGCACCGGTCACTGATAGGAGAAAACACAGCTAGGAGGAGGAGCTTGTATTCCATTTATGGAGAGAGTACATTTAGGCAGCGATTCCATCTAGTGGCCGTTGTGTAGTATGGCAGCTTTGTGATCCAGTTACCAAGTAATGTTAATGATGAATGAGTGGAGTGTTATATAGTGTTGGCACACATGTCCTATAGGGGGCGATATAACCAGTCATTACCAACCAGGGTCGGACTGGGGTGTCTAGGGCCCACCACTGGAATTGTTTTTAGGGTCCCACCGCCAGGACCCCTGTAGATGAGCTGTACAGAAACAGGGTGGCTAAAGGTAATAACATATCAGGAGCTGGCTGCTCGCCTGCCATACGATGTGCACCACTGCACTGCATCTAAACCCACTGCTACATCCTGTATGGCAAGAGAGCAGTGTGGCCCCTAGAATTGTCACCATTGCCTTTAGCCACACTGTAATGAAAAAACTCATCTGCAGAGGTCCTGGCTGTTGTATCATCACAGATGTAATATTGATGGTCTATCCTAAGGACAGGCCATCAATATTAGAAACATGGATAAATCCTTTAAAGTGGTTGTCCAGGAATTGGAGCAACTCATGTGCCAGGCGGGAGGTTTAAAATAAAAAAGCATACTCGCCTGTCCTCAGCAACCCGTTGTCCTCCGCCAGTGTCCATTCAGTCTCGTGCTGGCACCTTCTTGCTGGGAGTCCTGCACCTCATGTGACCGCTAAGACGAATTGGGTACAGGATTTCCAGAAATGAGGTGTTGCCATGAGACCGAACAGACAGAGGCGGAGGACAACAGGGTGCTGGGGACAGGTGAGTGTGTTGTTTGTTTTTTTTTTTTTCCGTGGCTGAGGTGTAAGAATGAGAGATGAATCAGCTGTTTGAGTGAATCGTGGCATCTGTGCAAGCGCCGTGACCCCTTCTCTGTTTACACAGTGTCGTACATCTCATAGTGGCCATGTCATGTAACTACAGCCTCGTCCTATAAGCGTCTATGTGACAAGGCTGTAATTACACCACACGGTCACTATAAACAGACAGCGTGTGATATACACAGGCACCATGGCCCCCTCATACAGATGGCCCCCTCAGTGGATCAATTATCTCTTATTGATGATTTATTCTGAGGATAGATCATCAATATAAATGAACAGGAAAACTCCTTAAGCCTAAGGCCCCACGTGGTGTCCTGCAGCAAAAAAGCGCTGTGGGAAAAAACGCGTCCATAACGCATCACGTTTCTTCCTGCAGCCCTTTGCACAAGAAAGTTTGCAGAGCTTTCATCTGTGCATTTTCTGCTTCAATTATATCGAAACCGACAGAATTTCCGTAGGTATGCTGCAATGTCTAACTCTAAAACCAAGACTGCTTTGGAAATTACAGCATGTATCTTATTTTACCGCAAAGTGTGGATGGGGCCTCATGTGGCAAAAACACCACGGGAAAACTCGACAGTTCCTGCAATGTGAATGGGATTCTAGCAAATCCAATCCACACATTGTGGAAAATTATGTGCAGTGAATATGCTGCGATTTCCCAAATCGTTGGGGTATTGGAACGAAAACACTGATTGTTTCCCTATAGGTGTAATGGAAGCAGAAAGTGAAAAGCGCTGCGGGAAAAAAACACAATGTGTTGCTGCTGCGGATTTTCCTGCAGTGCTATTTTGTTGCAGTTTGCAACGTGAGGCCTTAGTCTTAATAAAGCCCAAGTGCAACTTTCATTAAATTAATTGCCCCCTCATAGTATGCCCCTGATTCCCCCTGACAAATACTGAAACCCTAATGACCCCTAATATCAATGACCACCCTCTTATGTTCATAATGCCTCCTAATATAACCTCCCCTTGTATTCCTAATATCCCCTAATAACCTTTATATAAGTGACCCCCCTTATGTCCATAATGCCCCTTCCTTATAATTATAATTTCCCCCTCCAAACAACCCCTTGTACAATTAAAATACCCACACCTAAGCTAAAAAAAAGAGTTATACTCACCTACCTGGGATCCTGATGAACGGAGTCGCTCACTTTACATCCAAGTGCAGGACGTCTGTGTATCAGCACAGTCGATCTAGTTAAAAATAAGATATATTAATGGCGGTGCCTGAGCCCAGAGCAGCCGCCATTGGTGTAATTGGTGGTTTTGTCTGGGGCCCCCTATCCCCTTATTACAGTGAATTCTTGATAGTGGTGGTTATGGGTGCTGCAGAAATATCTCAGATACTTGAAAGGGATACAGCTTTAGTACCCACAACTGCAGTTATCAAGAATACGGTGAGCAAGCAGCGCCTCACATGTAAGCAATACTGGGACAGCATAACGTGCTCCACAGGGGCCCCAAAAAGTATTACTTTATAATCACTGGGCTCCGGCTTCAGTAATGTTTGTAAATCTCACAGTAAAGGGACAAGATTAGATCATTAGAATTATAAGATAATAATAAGACACATATCCAAATCTACATCTCTGGACCAGACATTACCTCCCTGCTGGCCAGAGTTCCAGATTGTTTAGCGGCCGTAGCCTCCTTCCTCTCCTCCCGCTTTCTCAAACTCAACATGGAGAAAACAGAATTTATCATCTTCAGCCCATCCTGTATGGCCCCTCCACCTGACCCATCTATCAAAGTTAATGGAACCACAATTACCCCTGTCCCACAGGCCCGATGCCTTGGGGTAACCCTGGACTCTGACCTATCCTTCAAGCCACATATTCAAGCCCTCAACACCTCCTGCCGCCTCCAGCTCAAGAACATCCACCGAATTCACCCCTTCCTCACCCAGGAAACTACCAAGATGCTTGTCCAGGCCCTCATAATCTCCCGCCTAGACTACTGCAACACCCTTCTCCATGGACTCCCAGCTAACACCCTCGCCCCCCTCCAGTCCACCTTAAACTGTGCTGCTCGCTTAATCCACCTCACACCCCGATCTTCATCGGCTGCTCCCCTCTGCCAGTCCCTCCACTGGTTACCTATAGCCCAGCGAATTGAGTTCAAGCTACTAACACTAACATACAAAGCCATCCACAACCTGTCCCCTCCATATATCTCTGACCTCATCTCACGCTACCTGCCCACACGTAACCTCAGATCCTCCAATGATCTCCTACTCCGCTCTGCTCTCGTCCGCTCCTCACACAACCGTCTCCAAGATTTCTCCCGTGCATCCCCCATACTCTGGAACTCCTTACCAAGACACATAAGACTGACCCACTCAATCACAGGCTTCAAGAAGGCCCTGAAGACTCACCTATTCAGGAAGGCCTACAACCTCCAATAACACTATCACCGCACCCCCATCTGTACAGTCTCCCCCTCTCCTTCTGTCTCTACCCCCCTTCCCTCATAGATTGTAAGCCCTCGCGGGCAGGGCCCTCTACCCCACTGTGCCAGTCGGTCATTGTTAGCATTATATCTACCTGTATATTCTGTGTATTGTATGTAACCCCCAAATGTAAAGCACCATGGAATTAATGGTGCTATATAAATAAATAATAATAATAATAATAACATATTATCTTTATTATTCCAACAATTGTCTGGAAATTAACAATAAAAGCGGTAAAAATATTTTTCAGCAAAAAGTGTTTTCCTTTTCCATGTTTCATATACTTACAAGGTTTCATCCTGGTGAGGTCCTTTCCAGTGATAGTATTTAGCCATCTCACACTGAACTGGCTATTTACTATACTCTGTAAGGACCTTTTCCATCTTTCATATACTTACAAGGTTTCATACTGGTGAGGTCTTCTCCAGCAGCGCCGCACCTCCCATGAGGTGACCTGAAGCGACCGCTTCAGGCGGCACTATGCCAGGTCCCCAGGGAGGGCGGCATTTTTGCTTACCTAAGCCAGTCCAGGACAAACTGGCTATTTACTATACTCCGTAAGGACCTTTTCCATCTTTCACATACATACAAGGTTTCATCCTGGTGAGGTCCTTTCCAGTGATAGTATTTAGCCGTCTCACAGTGAACTGGCTATTTACTATACTCTGTAAGGACCTTTTCCATCTTTCACATACATACAAGGTTTCATCCTGGTGAGGTCCTTTCCAGTGATAGTATTTAGCCGTCTCACAGTGAACTGGCTATTTACTATACTCTGTAAGGACCTTTTCCATCTTCCATATACTTACAAGGTTTCATCCTGGTGAGGTCATCTCCAGTGATAGTATTTAGCCGTCTCACACTGTATCCATGTATCATATACTGTACTTAGAAAGTTTCAGATGGTATAAGATAGTATATAGTCAGTGTATGAAGAGATCTGTGAGGAAAGAGAACATGTTGTATTGTTTGACGGTCTGTGACCCGGATATGTGAATCCCCTCATTGAATGTAAGGCTGCCATGTGATGACATGACCATTATTCAGTGTGGTGTGAATATAGGCTTATAATATGAGTACTGTATACTGCTTATATATAGTAGATAACCGCTGTATTACCCAGAAGCCGCATGGCTTGTAACATCGGCAGCAGTTTTGTGAGTGAAGCCGCTGTTTTCTGGTAATATCCAGTATTCACTATACAATTGTATAGTAAAGTGTGCTGAATGTATGTTAGGGCGGGTTCACACCTGTGCCCGCTCTCCGCTTTGCAGGTTTCCATCTTCTGCCCAAGAAACTGGACAGGAGATGAAAACTGGCAGTCACTTTTCATTTGAATGGGTTTGCAAAGTGACCGCCCGTGAGCGTCTTCTGGTCTCCGCGGCGAAACCGTTTTTTTTAACTGGACACAAAGTCGGACATGCAGGACTTTGTGTCTGGTTAAAAAAAACAAAAACGGTTTCGTCGTAGAGATCTGAAGACGCTCACGGCCACTCACGAGTGGACACTGACTGCCAAGTTTCCATCAGGGTTTCTCGGGCACAAGACGGAAACTCACAAAGCAGAGACCGGGCGTAAGTGTGGACCCGCCCTTAGATCAGTCCTATTTTGTGTGGCCTCAGCCTAGAGTTACATGAAGGTATAAATTAAAGGGATTATTGAGACTATGATATTGATTGCTGCGGTCTCTTCTCTACTTACCAAGCACAGCGCCATACACTGTATAGAGGCCGTGCTTAGTATTACAGCTCATCCCCATTCATTTCAATTAGATTGAACTACAGCATGGCCGTGTGACATACAGATTCTACCTGAGTAGAAGTGGAGCTCAACAGCATATTCCTAGAATACTCCTTTAGACTAAGGCCCCAGGTTGCGGAAACAAAGCTTTATTTGTTGCAGTTTTTTGAGCCGAAGCCAGAAGTGGATTGTGCAAAAGGTAGAAGTATAACAACTTCCTATATATTTCCCACTCCTCTTGTAGCCATTCTTGGCTTTGGCTCAAAAAACTGGAACAAAATCTGCAACAAAAAAAAGCAGCGTTTCCGCAACGTGGGGCCTCAGCCTTAAGGATCTCCATAGTGGAGTTACTTAATTACTGCCTCCAGGCACTTCACATATTAGTAATCCTTAAAGGGGTTGGCCACTTTATAGCTAAAACTCTGCAATGTGTAGCCCAAAGATAAATAATAAATTTACTACTAGACATTCATTTTCATTTTTGCTTCTGTCCCTTTATTTTTAAAGCCACGCCCCCCCCCTAACATGGCTCTGCTGGCTCCCTGACATGCCTCCCTTGACCACCGTGCGCGTGACATGGAGGGACATGTGACATAGTCTGACCATGTCATGTGACTTTGTGCGCGCCTGCGCTGCTCTCCTGATTTGTGTTAACCCCTGAGATGCCGGCATCTCAGGGGTCAACACGAATCAAGAGAGCAGCGTAGGCACGCACAAAGTAGTTTTCTTATACTGTGGGCTCTCGATCGGCACCCCCCGTGACGGTTTCGGGGGGTGCCGGTATTCCTAATAGGCAGCCCAGGGTCTAATCACTGACCCTGGGTCTGCCCCATCTCTTCCCCTCCACTTACCCTGGTTGATCCTGCCAGGAATGGAGGCCATCAGCCCGTGCAGGTGTCAGCCGTATGATAGACTGACACGGCTGACACTGTGCTCAACACCTGCGGTCGGAACTGGGTCTGATCGTGGGTGTTAACCCCTGAGATGCCACGGTCAAACATGACCGTGGCATCTCAGGGAGTTTCTGTATGTGTTCTGGTCCCGATCGGCACCCCCCGCGACGGTTTCGGGGGGTGCCAGTGTCCCTAATGGACAGCCTGGGGTCTGTGCAGTGACCACGGGTCTGCCCTCCATGTGTTCCCTGCCAGGAATGGAGGCTGACAGCTGACTGCTTCAATCCCCCATGGGGACAGAAAATTAAAAAAAACAAAACAACTTGTTAAAAATATGTTAAAAAAATAAATAAATAAAGCTCCAAAAATCCAATTTTCCCATATAAAATGTTTTATTATGAAAAATAAAGAATTTTTTTTTAAAGGGATTCTACCACTAAACTAACATTTTTTCTAATTACCACGTCGGAATAGCCTTAAGAAAGGCTATTCGTCTCCTACCTTTAGATGTGGTTTAACCGGTATGCAAATGAGTTCTCCGCAGCAATGAGGGCGGGCCCCAGCGCTCAAATGCCGATGAGCACGTCCCCACTGCTGCCCGAGAGCTCTTTCCAGTGCTGCCTCCATCTTCAGCAGCAACTCCGCCTCTTCTGTCTTCCGATGTGGTCCAACTTCTGACGCCTGCGCAGTACGCTCCTGTATTGAACTACAAGAGCGGCCTCCCAAAAATGGCTGCCGGCCGCCTACTGCACAGGCGTCGGTAGTTGAACTGCGTCGAAGACAGAAGAGGTGGAGTTGCTGCTGAAGATGGAGGCGGCGCTGGAAAGAGCTCTCAGACAGCAAATGGGGACGCGCTCATCGGTGTTTGAGCGCTGGGGCCCGCCCTCATTGCTGCGGAGAACTCATTTGCATACCGGTTAAAACCAGTATTTCTACGGAACGGCGCGGCGGAGACCACATCTAAAGGTAGGAGACGAGGTCATTAGAAAAGAAGCAGATGCTAGTACAGCTATATATATATTATATATATTATTATATTATTATTATATATAATTATTCTGTATACATTACACAGTATATGTTTGAATGTATACATATAGCTTCAGATGGGTAATAAATAGAGATGAGCGAACGCCGTTCGATCGAATACATATTCGATCGAATATCAGGCCGTACGAGGTTTTCGATTGGAATCGAACACCACGAGGCAAACGCAGCAAAAATTTGTATCCCCTCCCACCTTCCCTGGTGTGTTTTTTGCACCAATAACTGCGCAGGGGAGATGGGACAGGAACTACGACAACGGAGGCAGTTAAAAAAATTGAAAATACCCATTAGCTGCCGAAATCAGGTGACCTCCAATTTAGACGAATGGTGGATTTACCATTCGCTTAATTTGGGACTGTGAACTATATGAGTGTGAGACAGGGACAGATCTACAGGCAGGGTTAGCTAGGGATAACCTTTATTTAGGGGGGAATGTCACTCACCCAGCTCTTTGGGGCTCTATCTTGCCGGGATCCCTGTCAGCTTGCAATATGCGCGAGCTGACTTTTTCCCATAGGAATGCATTGACCAGCGTTGATTGGCCGAATGAAGTACAGTGGCCAGCGTTGATTGGCCACTGTACTTCATTCGGCCAATCAACGCTGGTCAATGCATTCCTATGGCGAGATATAGCAGAGCTAGCTGTGCAGTTATCTCGGCTACTCCTGAAAGAGTTCTGCTACACCCAACCATCCCTCCAGCTACTCCTCCTGTCACACACATCTCTGGTGTAACATAGCTCAGCATACACTCAGCTCTGCTACATCTCTACACTCTGTTGTAGAGATGTAGTAGAGCTGAGTGTGTGCTGAGCTCTGCTACACACGAGATGTGTGTGACAGGAGGAATAGATGGAGGGATGGTTGGGAGTAGTGCGGAGTTGCTACACCAGAGATGTACAGAGCTGGCCGATGTTAGCAGTCCTGCTCTCCTACATCCGGAATAGTTGAGCTGAGTGTGCAGTTCGGGCACTACTAAGTGGGCGATGCTGGGATTTTTAAGGACGATCCTATTCACTACATAGCATGTAGTCCAAAAATTGTTGGACCCCACGCTGTGTAGTGATTAACCCCCTCCCCCCACCGGTGTCCGCTTACCTGCAGCTCCCTATTCTTCTTTGGTCCGGTTCGGTCCTCTGTCCAGTCTTCAGAGTGCCCGGCCCCCTCTCCCCCGACTAGTATTATAGAAAAGGCGGGGCTTAGGAGAGTGTGGGCGGGGAGACGTCTTCCCGCCCAGTGCCCGCCCACACTCTAAGCCCCGTCTTCTCTATAATACTAGTCGGGGAGAGGGGGGGGCTTAGGAGACCAGAATGGAAACTGCTGTGGACCGATTTTAGACTCCGCCTCCTCAGGCAGAACCAGCGTTGATTGGCCGAATCCTGTACACTGGCCAATCAACGGTGGTCAATGCATTCCTATGGGAAAAGTCAGCTCCAGCATATCGCAAGCTGACAGGGATCCCGACATAATAAAGGTACTTGATGCCCTCAGACATGCTTCCCCTGCTGTCCCAGTTGCTTTCCAGGGTGTTGGCATCATTTTCTGGGGTGTGATAGTGGACTTGGTGACTCTCCTGAGTCGAATGGTAGGATCCCCTGAAATGAAGCATTTTCTCCCATAGACTATAATGGGGTTCGATACTCGATCGAATAGTCAAGTATTGAGCAGCTATTCGAAACGAATATTGAACATTTTACGGTTCGTTCATCTCTAGTAATAAACATTATCTAGTGTTTAGATTGGAGGAATCTTACCATTTTCAGTGTTTCTGTCACTGTCTGTGGAGGAGCTGAAGTGAATAAAGCTGTGTGATCACATCCTATGTGTGGAAAGATGCAGAGCTGTCATGTGACCTCAGCTCCACCAATGGAATGCAGGCAGGAGCTTTACTTTCAGTTTGTTGATTGTCCCGCCCACACAAGCTGGCTGAGCTTACACTGTAAAATCGCATTTTAATAAGGAACAGGTAAGATACAAATCATTTTTATAGCACATTTGTCCTATAACCATCTTTCTGAGTTGTCTGGGGCACTTTGATTTTTTCAGCTTAAGGGTGGCCAACCCCTTTAAGCCAGCTTCACACGGACACTACAGTATGGGACGCTGAAGCTGCGAGGAAGTCGGAACTCTGAGCATCATAAACAACTATACTGCTGGGAGTGCAGGTCCTGGTCTGGGAACCACAGCTGACAACCAAATGTGTCCATGTGAAGCCGGCCTTACTGTGCAATTACATGTGGTCTTTATTCACATTAGCGCATGTGTTGTTGTTTCTACTCTGATCAAAAACACACCTGTGTAATAGCAGCCCTAGGGCGGGTTCAGGCTACCCTTGTTAAAGGGGCTCTATCAGCAAAATTTTGCGGTATGAGCCCCACGTATGTGTGAATAGCCTTTACAAAGGCTATTCAGGCACCACTAATATTATTTTAAATCCCCGTCCTGTTTTAAAATAAAACTATAAAAACATATATGTAAATCATACTTGAACATACACAGGGGGCGGTCGTGCACGATACAACGTCATCTTCTGGCACACCTACCTCTTCTTTCGGCGACGCCCTCTGCTCCTGGCTCTTCCTGGCTTCATCTTTATCTTCTTCCAGCGGTTCAAATCCAATTGGTTGAAATCAGGCGCATGCGCAGTAGCGCTCCCTCTGGAGATACTGCACACACTCCGGCGCCATTTTTCTCAATAGCAGTGCCGCCGGAGTGTGCGCAGTAGCTCCAGAGAGAGTGCTACTGCGCACGCACTGGATTTCAACCAATCGGATTTGAACCGCCGGAAGAAGATGAAGCTGGGGAAGAGCCAGGTCCGGAGGATGTCGCCGAAAGAAGAGATAGGGGTGCCAGAAGATGACGTTGGTGCACGTTCAGGTATGATTTACATATACCTCCATATCACGTGCACAGACATATTTAAAGGGAACCTGTCACTTTATTAGCATATTACAGAGTAGTAGGGGCTGAGCAGATTAATGAATAGTTTTGTGAGCAAAGGTTCAATCTAACTTGTATTTTCTTTCTCTAAACCTCTGCTCTTTCTAGATTTAGTAGTCTAGGGGGCGGTCTGACTTAGTCACAGTTATCCCTTTAACCCCTTCCCGCCGATGGCATTTTTTGATTTTCGTTTTTGACTCCCCTCCTTCTAAACCCCATAACTTTTTTATTTCTCCGCTCCCAGAGCCATATGAGGTCTTAATTTATGCGGGACAAATTTTTCTTCATGATGCTACCATTAATTATTCTATATAATGTACTGGGAAGCAGGAAAAAAATTCAGAATGGGGTGGATTTGAAGAAAAAATGCATTTCTGCGACTTTCTTACGGGCTTTGGTTTTACGGCGTTCACTGTGCAGCCAAAATGACATGTCCCCTATATTCTGTGTTTCGGTACGGTTCCAGGGATACCAAATTTATATGGTTTTATTTACATTTTGACCACTAAAAAAAATTCCAAAACTGTGTTAAAAAAATTTTTTTCTAAAAGTCGCCATATTCCGACGGCCGTAACTTTTTATACGTAAGTGCATAGGGCGTCTTTTTTGCTTAAAGCAGTAGACACCCGGCGGCTATGGCAGCCGGCCGGCTCCCGGGCGGTCACCATAGTTACAGACCCAACATGCGCCGTACTATTACGGCGCATGTCGGGAAGGGGTTAAAGGGGTATTCCCACCTCACATACTCCTCAGTCTTTACTGCTGTAAAATCTTCTTCTTCCTGGTTTCTTGCATCATTTGGTGGGCGGGGTTTCACATGCAACCTGCTGTTTAGCTCCGCCCACCCATATTGGACTATGAAGTACAAGCAGCAGCAACTCCATTCTGTGTTACATACAGAGACTGCCTGTCTCTACCATAATGAACACAATTGAATTAGCTAGCCTGATAACTGGGAGAACAGAAGAAATGAAAGCAGCTCCTCTCCCCTATCTGCTAACAGGAAGCTAGGTCACGTGGTGTAGACACAGGAATAGCTAGATACACAGGCTCGCTCCCGTGCACTTAGCCCCTCCTCCTCCCTCCCCCCTGAGAGCAGCAGATACATCACTTGACTCATGAGCAGCTAAGTCAGGGCTGTGGCCACAAAGAATTTAATAAAGTAAGATAATGGATAAACAAAGCAGTTTTGCTGAAGCAGTGTATTTAGGAAAAGTCTCACATCCACAATAACAAGCAGTATAGATAGGATCCTTGTGATGGGACAACCCCTTTAACCCCTTCCCGCCGATGGCATTTTTTGATTTTCGTTTTTGACTCCCCTCCTTCTAAACCCCATAACTTTTTTATTTCTCCGCTCCCAGAGCCATATGAGGTCTTAATTTTTGCGGGACAAATTTTTCTTCATGATGCTACCATTAATTATTCTATATAATGTACTGGGAAGCAGGAAAAAAATTCAGAATGGGGTGGATTTGAAGAAAAAATGCATTTCTGTGACTTTCTTACGGGCTTTGGTTTTACGGCGTTCACTGTGCAGCCAAAATGACATGTCCCCTATATTCTGTGTTTCGATAGGGCGTCTTTTTTTGCGGGGCCGGGTGTACTTTTTAGTTCTACCATTTTCGGGGAAATGTTATTGCTTTGATCACTTTTTATTCAAATTTTTATCAGAATCAAAACAGAGAAAAAACGGCGGTTTGGCACTTTCGACTATTTTTCCCGCTACGGCGTTTACCGAACAGGAAAAATATTTTTATAGAATTGTAGAGCGGGCGATTTCGGACACGGGGATACCTGACATGTATATGTTTCACAGTTTTTAACTACTTTTATATGTGTTCTAGGGAAAGGGGGGTGATTTGAACTTTTAATTCTGTTTATATTTTTTTTAACTTTTTTTTTTATTTTTTTTTTTGCATTTATTAGACCCCCTAGGGGTGTTGAAACCCAGGGGGTCTGATCACTAATGCAATGCATTACAATGCTAATGCATTGCAATGCATTGCAAAAAAGCATCCTTTCTTTTGCAGGCTGCATAGACCAGCCTGCAAAAGAAAGGATTTGCAGACAAGCCTGGGAGCCTGTACAAGGCTCCCGGCTGTCATGGCAACGGGACGTCAGCCCTGGAGCATGCTCCAGGAGCCGGCGATCCCGGCCAAAATGGCGGCGCCCATGCGCCGCCGGGAAAATGGCGCCTCTGACCGCGGCGCCGGAGGGGTTAATGCCTCCAATCGGTCCGGGGACCGATCGGAGGCATTAGAGCCGGTTGTCTACTGCTTAAAGCAGTAGACACCCGGCGGCTATGGCAGCCGCCCGGCTCCCGGGCGGTCGCCATAGTTACAGACCCGACATGCGCCGTACTATTACGGCGCATGTCCGGAAGGGGTTAATAATGCACGGTTTACTAGATAAATAAGGACCAGGCCATTTTTTGGTTTCGCATTTTCGTTTTTCCCTCCTCACATTCCAAGAGCCATAACTTTTTCATTTTTCAGTTCACAAAGTCGCATGATGGTTTATTGTTTGCGGGACAAATTTTACTTTGTAATGGTGCCATTCAATATGCTGTGCAATGTACTGGGAAGCTGGAAAAAAATTCAAAATGAGGTGCAATTGTAGAAAAAATGCATTTGCGCCATTTTCATGATATGTTACCTGTATTATGTGTGTCAGTACGAACACAAACAAATTTATATACCGTATATACTCGAGTATAAGCCAAATTTTTCAGCACAGTTTTTGTGCTGAAAAAGCCCCCCTCGGCTTATACCTGAGTCAGTAAAACAAAAAAAATGTTTATTTTTTATTTTTTGGAGGGGGAGGGGGTCTATGACCAGCCAGAATATCAATGTATAGAATCTCCCATAAAATAGTGCAAAAAAAAAAAAGATTTAAAAAAATAAAAGTTCTGAATCATACCTTTCCCTAGAATACATACAAAAGTAGAAAATGACTGTGCAACACATACACATTAGGTATCCTGCGTCTGAGAGTGCCCGGTCTACTGAATATAGGGGATCTGCAGTGCTCCTGTTCCGTCGGGAAGTGGTTAATAGGAGCAGTGCAGATACCCTATATTCAGCCAGACTGAGTTCCAAGTGGGGGAAGAAAAACAGTCCTCAAGCTCAGGTAAGAGGCAGACAGACAACCAAAACACCCCCTTCTCCTTTCCCAGCACCTACTGCACTCAAAAACTCCGACCATTTTAATTATTGAAATTTTCCAGTAGCTGCTGCATTTCCCCCCTAAGCTTATACTCGAGTCAATAAGTTTTCCCAGTTTTTTGTGGTAAAATTAGGGCCTTGGCTTACATTCGGGTCGGCTTATACTCAAGTATACAGTCCTATGAAAAAGTTTGGGCACCCCTATTAATCTTAATCATTTTTAGTTCTAAATATTTTGGTGTTTGCAACAGCCATTTCAGTTTGATATATCTAATAACTGATGGACACAGTAATATTTCAGGATTGAAATGAGGTTTATTGTACTAACAGAAAATGCGCAATATGCATTAAACCAAAATTTGACCGGTGCAAAAATATGGGCACCTCAACAGAAAAGTGACATTAATATTTAGTACATCCTCCTTTTGCAAAGATAACAGCCTCTAGTCGCTTCCTGTAGCTTTTAATCAGTTCCTGGATGAAGGTATTTTGGACCATTTCTTTCTACAAAACAATTCAAGTTCAGTTAAGTTTGATGGTCGCCGAACATGGACAGCCCGCTCTCAAATGATCTGAAAACAAAGATTGTTCAACATAGTTGTTCAGGGGAAGGATACAAAACGTTGTCTCAGAGATTTAACCTGTCAGTTTCCACTGTGAGGAACATAGTAAGGAAATGGAAGACCACAGGGACAGTTCTTGTTAAGCCCAGAAGTGGCAGTCCAAGAAAAATATCAGAAAGGCAGAGAAGAAGAATGGTGAGAACAGTCAAGGACAATCCACAGACCACCTCCAAAGAGCTGCAGCATCATCTTGCTGCAGATGGTGTCACTGTGCATCGGTCAACTATACAGCGCACTTTGCACAAATAGAAGCTGTATGGGAGAGTGATGAGAAAGAAGCCGTTTCTGCACGTACGCCACAAATAGAGTTGCCTGAGGTATGAAAAAGCACATTTGGACAAGGCAGCTTCATTTTGGAAACAAAAATTGAGTTGTTTGGTTATAAAAAAAGGCGTTATGCATGGCGTCCAAAAAGAAACAGCATTCCAAGAAAAATACATGCTACCCACTGTAAAATTTGGTGGAGGTTCCATCATGCTTTGGGGCTGTGTGGCCAATGCCGGCATCGGGAATCTTGTTAAAGTTGAGGGTCGCATGGATTCCACTCAGTATCAGCAGATTCTTGAGAATAATGTTCAAGAATCAGTGACGAAGTTGAAGTTACGCCAGGGATGGATATTTCAGCAAGACAATGATCCAAAACACCGCTCCAAATCCTCAGGCATTCATGCAGAGGAACAATTACAATGTTCTGGAATGGCTATCCCAGTCCCCAGACCTGAATATCATTGAACATCTGTGGGATGATTTGAAGCGGGCTGTCCATGCTCGGCGACCATCTAACTTAACTTGAATTGTTTGTCCAAAATACCTTTATCCAGGATCCAGGAACTGATTAAAAGCTACAGGAAGCGACTAGAGGCTGTTATCTTTGCAAAAGGAGGATGTACTAAATATTAATGTCACTTTTCTGTTGAGGTGCCCATACTTTTGCACCGGTCAAATTTTGGTTTAATGCATATTGCGCATTTTCTGTTAGTACAATAAACCTCATTTCAATCCTGAAATATTACTGTGTCCATCAGTTATTAGATATATCAAACTGAAATGACTGTTGCAAACACCAAAATATTTAGAACTAAAAATGATTAAGATTAATAGGGGTGCCCAAACTTTTTCATAGGACTGTATACGGTAGTATTTGAAATGTTTTGATACTTTATAAAACATGAAAAACTTTGCAAAGTAGAAAAAAAAAATTGTGTTGTCATGTTCTGACACCTGTAACTTTTTCATATTTACATGTATGGAGATGGGTGTGGTGTCTTTTTATGCGGGACAAGATGACATTTCTATTGATACCATTTGGGGAAAGATCTGATGGTTTGAACACTTTATTCTATTTTTTATAGGAGGCAAAGTGTTGAAAAAAACGCTATTTGGCTATTTTTAAATTTTTTTGCCGCTACGCAGTTCATACGGTAGTAAGGGATAAATGTTTTAATAGTTCAGGCATTTTGGAGCACGGGGATACCCAATATGTTTAATGTTCTCTATTTACTTTTATATCTGATCTAGGGAAAGGGGGGTGATTTGAGCTTTTATATATTTTTTTTTTAATAATTTTAAAAACTTTTTTTTTCTTCTTTTACATTTATGATCAGACCCCTTGATCAGTACCTTGAAACCTAGGGGTCTGATCACTCATACTATTCACTGCAATAATACAGTATTGCAGTGAATAGCAAAATCAGAGCAGTTCTATTAGACCAGCGGTTCTCAACCTGTGGGTTGCGACCCCGGTGGGGGTCGAACGACCAAAACACAGGGGTCGCCTAAAGCATACCTCCCAACCGTTCCGGTCGGTGGGAGGTATGTCCCGGTTTCAACTTAACGGCGCCCGGAGGACGCCGATGAGTTGAACACACAGGCAATTAAAGCAGGAGCTGTCATAGTCAGCTCCTGCTTTAACGCTGTGCTGCGGCTTCTGCATGTGTAGCCGCGATGTGATGACGTCACATCGCGTCTACAACAATATGAGTGAGCCAGACTGCGTAGAGAGCGGCGGGGGAGCGTTGGAAGGTGAGTGTAAGAGTTTTTATTTGTTTTAAACATTAAGGTGGAACATAATGAAAGGGCAGATGAAGTGGGCGACAGCATGACACTGGGACAGATGAAGGGGGGGGGGCGGCATGACACTGGGGACAGAGATGGAGGGACATGAAGCTCTGGGCAGAGATGGGGGAACATGAAACTGGGGAACAGATGGGGACATGAAACTGGGGGAAGAGATGGGCGGGGACATGAAACTGGGGGCAGAGATGGAGGGGGGACATGAAACTGGGGGCAGAGATGGAGGGGGGACATGAAACTGGGGGCAGATTATTTTGTCCATCTTTCTAATCTTAAAAAGTTGGGAGGTATGCCTAAAGCCATCAGAAAATACATATTTCTGATGGCTTTAGCCACTCAGAAGCCACGCTACTGTCTGCAGCAACACTATTCAGCTGGAACGCACGCTGTTATGGATGCTCACTCCAAACTGAATTGAGTCACTGCAGCATGAGGAACTGTATTGTGGGGTCACGGCATTAGAAAGGTTGAGAACCACTGTATTAGACGATGCCTCTGGCATTGTGCAATAGAACCAATGCTATGACAAGCCTGGAAGCCCTTCAATAGGATTCCGGCTGTCATAGCAACTGTTCGCCACCCTCTAGTGATGTTCAGGAGGGCGGCGATCGGCGGTGCCCGTGCCGCCTGCGCAGTTTACACGCTTCAGTTTGTAAAGGGTTAACAGTAGCGACCGGCTCAGGCCCTGACCGCTGCTGTTAGTGGCAGGTCCTGGCTGTATTATACAGCCGTCATCTGCCGTGTATGGAGAGAGCTCAGCTCGTGAGCTCTCTCCATACATCCCCATGCGACCCATGAAGTAATAGTACGTCATGGGTCGCTAAGGGGTTAAATTAGGGAAATGACCCAACAGAGTTGTTATTTTAACATCTTCCGGGATTTGATCAAATCCCTAGTTTGATCATTTCCCTGCGACATATACATTGCCATCTGTCTGAATCCTTTTTAGCATCCATTAAACAGATCTGTTAAATGAATGCAATAAAAAAAAAAAAAAAAAAAAAAAAATGATGTTAATGGAGACTTACATGTATTGTACACTGTTGTGGATTCGCAGGTAAAATCAACTTAACACTAGTGAAATTAACTCAATATTTCCCAAAAGTTATTTTTTTATTTTATAAAGAAAAAAAGGTTACACGAATCAACAGGTTTCTAGAAATCAAGCAAATTAATCTTTTCTCAGAGAAACAGACTCCTCTCTTATGCCATCCTTGGTAACAATACAGATTTTCAGGGCATCTCCGGTGTACACATCTCTTTCCGCAGCAGAAATAAATACATCTTTCACAAGTTGTAGCGCCTTGTCCAGAGTCAATGGAAGCTGTTCCACATTTTGCATGTTCTTGAAGCCAATCTAAAAATATAACCCATAGAATTAGTTACAACGCAGTATAAAAGAGTAAAAGACTGAAGCAAATTATCCTTTTTTCTTTTTTTTTTATCATGTATAGTCCCCATACAGGTACAAAAAGTTGTTGCTAAGGGATCAAACAAAAATAATTCATGTTAACTTTGACAGTTATGAACAGAATATATACACATAAGGCCTAAATAGTAAGGCAAACTACCAGAAAAGAATATATTTTAAATAAAATATGATGTTTATTAAATTCTTATAATAAAAGATAGCAAAGGAGACAAGGGGATAATGCAACCACAAATATGCATAGAGGTAGAGCAGTATATTTAAAAGGTTACAATCCGCATCAATCACTCCATATGTATGTATAATATTTCAATATACCCTGAACAATTAAAAAAAAAAGTAAAAAGATGATCTAATATAACATTAAAGCAGGGGATACCTATATAACATTAGCAAAATTACACATTTGCATAGAGTGCATAGATAGATGCAGGATTAAACAATTATAATACCTGGTTATCTAAAAGTGGCTGAAGCATGGCACTTGCAGAACCGCCAGCCTTGTAAGAATCTCTCTGGTAGGATCCTACTGGATCAAAGCTGTACACTGCTCCTTTACCTAAAATGAAAAAGATTAACATTAACTCTCGATCCACATTTATAGAAGTTGAGGTAACTGATTTGATAGTGTCAAACACATTACATTTTGTCATATATTTGTTTTACAGTTTTGGTTTAGTTCTTTGTCAAATCCAGCCCACTACTGAATCTGTAGCGTGTGCTAGTTGTCTATGGAAAGCCTGTCACATATTATCCTAACTCAGGTTTAAAAAGAGTTTGTCCACAATAACAACAACAATATGAGCACTCCCATTGAAGTGAATGGGAAGTGCTCGTGTGTATGGCTCGGCATGAGCAGAGCTAGCCGTACACGCGAGCACTTTCCATTCACTTCAATGGGAGTGCTCGTAGTGAAAAAAGCAGCCCATTCATTTCTATGGGGAGCGCTCGTATGCCGGCTCCTATAGAAATTAATGGGATCTGCTTTATATGCCGCTGATTCTGAACGTGTTTTACGTTCAGAATAAGCTGGCGTATACTCAGTGTGAACTCACCCTAAGTTTGTTTTTCTCTTGAAACCAGTGTAATGTAATATACATTTACCGTGCAAATTATTTGATATGCATTGATGTTAGATTACTATTAATGATAATAAATAATCTCTCTTGGTAAAGGCAAAATCAATATCTATTGTTATACTTCATAGTATCCTGTTCAAAGAGTCAAAACCCTCCCACCAGCATGCTGAAGAATACAGGAAGTGAGAAGAGGAGACAGAAAACAAAGCTGCTGAAATAAGGCCAAAATAATGATGATAATTTCCAAACACCCAAAATCACGAAGAGACACCAGTTTTATTTACAAGAGTCACAAAATAAGTTAGTACTAAATTAAAAAACAAATAAATAAAATTACCTTCTTCATCAAGGCCTCCAATTATATTGTATACATAGTAAGGAAAGAAGCGTCTTGAATAAAGTATTGTGGAAAGCATTGCTGCAATGGCTCCGCTTGTCATGGTCTTGTTGTTTGAGTGCTTGTACATCTTAAAACAAAAACCACAGTAGGTTACAAGCTATACGTATCAATTTAATGATTATTGTTTTTCAAATACACAAAGTTTTGTGTTCCTTTCATACATTTAGGTGCTAGGTTACTCTGAGCGTAAGATATAACAACAACTAGAACAATTTGTTTTTGTTTAAAACAAACTAAAATAGCAACACGCTCCAAAATATCAAGATACTGACTCTGATACATGCCACAGTCAGCATAGAAGGGAGCTTTTTTGTGTGTGTGTTGAAAAAGGCTCTTTTTTGTTGCAGATTTTGCTCCTTTTTTTTTTTTTTTTTTTTGAGCCAAACCCAGGATTGGAAATCAAAACTAGGAACAAAATAAAGGATTGATGCTCCACTAAATACCGTATTTTTCGGACTATAAGACGCACTTTCCCCCCCCCCCCAAATTTGGAGGGAAAAGAAGGGTGCGTCTTCCAAATGTGGCCGCCCGGCATGTGATAGAGAGGCGGATGCCGGCAAGGGATAGACGCCGGCACAGGTGCCGGGGCCTGAGACATCGCTACGCTCCTCTGCCCTGCATGAAGCCAGCGGCGGGGGGACGGAGGAGCGGAATAGCATCGCCCCTGCCGCTGCTGGCTTCATGCAGGGCAGAGGAGCGTAGCGATGTCTCAGGCCCCGGCACCTCTGCCGGTGTCTATCCCTCGCCGGCATCCACCTCTCTAGTACAGCGGATGCCGGGTCTGTATTGGCGGCCCCTTCTTCCCCGGGGCCGGTCCCCACCGGCCCCATACCTGTAAAGTTGCAGGCCGGCTCCTGCACGGCGATATCGCAGGAGCCGACCTATTCGGGTGACAGTCGAAAGCCTAATGAAGGCTCCCAGGCCTGTCACGGCTATATTAGTATTGCGGCTGGGTCTATGTCAAGCCGTAATAGTAATATACAGAAAATCCCATAGACGGCAATACGGAATGAAATAGTAAAAAAAAAAAAAAAAACCTTTAAAAATATCTAATAAAAAAAATTAAATAAGTTCTAAATCACCTCCTTTCCCTAGAATATATATAAAAGTAGAAAATCATGTCAAACACATACACATTAGGTATACCTGTGTCCGAAAATGCCCGGTCTACTAATAGTTTTCCTGTACGGTGAACGTCAAAATCACAAGTGCTAAACCGCCGGGTCTTTTTCCAATACAAGGTGATCTAAGCAATAGACATTCCCCAAAATGCTATATCTAAAAAGTACATCTGGCCCCGCAAAAAAACAAACAAAAAACAAACACTCTATGCGTCCCCGTACAGCTGCAGGGTCACCTGTCAATGTGGCCTTGCAGCTGTTGCAAAACTACAACTCCCATATATTAAATATTTTACAATTTTTTGCTTCAAATTTTTTTTTTCCTCCTCTAAAACCTAGGTGCATCTTATAGTCCAGTGCGTCTTATAGTCCGAAAAATACCGTAATTTGAAAAGAATAAACAAAGTAGCACCTAAAACTTAGCTTTTAATATAGAAATGCTAAAAATTGGTAAATATAAGGTGAAGTATAGTTTATATGAAAAGCCCAATCACGTTCACAATCACTAAAATAATCACATACGTGATCTGCAGGCTTTATTTGGTGGCTGCTATTGTTTATTTTTTCAAACACAGGATTGGGTTCACACTTCTCCCTTCTGCTCAGTCCACACTTTGCTTTGGCTCAAAAAAAAAAAAAAAAAAAAAGCAGCAAGATCTACAAACAAAAAAAAAAAAGGATTGCTTTTCTGCAATACGGCAACTTAACCTAAGGTAATAAAGGGCTTAAGCGTTGAGGCTGGGACCCCCCCCCCTTTCTTGGAAACGCTGCGGTTTGCCTGCGACAGAAACGCAGCGAAAAAAAAAAAATTGCAGTGATTTACAGTAACTGCAAAGTGGATGTGATTCTTGTAAATCCCATGCCCACTTTGCGGTAAAAACCACAGCGTGGACACGCTGCAATTTCCCAAACCAGCGTGGTTTTGGAAATCGCAATGTGACAATTATATCTACGGAAATACCAATGGCTTCCCCATAGATATAGTTGTAACAGAAAGTCTGAGGAGGAAAACTCTGTGAACTTTCTGTTTAAAGCGCAGCGGAAAGAACCGCAATGCGCTCCTGCCGTGGTTTCCTCACAGCGCTTTATAGCTGCGGGTCATCCCGTGGGGTCCTAGCCTAAAAGAGGTTTTTAAGGACTTTAACACCAACGTTATATCCTAAGGATTGGTCATCCATTTAAGATTGGTGGGTTTGATAGAAATGTGGTGTGATCTCAAATCCAGCTGTCTTGCATTTGTGAACGTGAGGTCATGTTCATCCATAAGGCAAAGTTGGCCCAGTTATCCAAGAACCCATATCCCACCTTCCTACACCACTTCATGAGACATTTGTTTACCTTCCTATTCTCCTGCTGCCTCTCCTGTTTGGTCCATGGTCCTTCCCTTCAGCTTGGGTCCTAGGTCCCTGAAATCACTTTTAGAGGACCTTCCATTTGTGCCAACTTGTGTCATGACATTGACTGGATCCTCAACCTTCCCATTACAATAATCTATCAATCCAATCTGCATTGTATCGAACTTTAATGCAAGATACCATTCCACGATTCTGGTCTTACAGATTGCCCTGTCTGTTCCCCCAATAATGAAATCCCCCACTACTAACAGCTGTCTGGCCTGCCCTGGCCTCCTATTTCGCCTTCTTACTTGACCAGACATTGCCCTGGCTGCCAAATGAAACGTCTTGCTGTAGCAAAGTTACCCCTATAATAGAACCCCCTCATTTTCCAGGACTAATCTCCCTGATAATCCTCCTCCTACTCCACAGGTTTATAACTTCTCCAGCACATACATGCTACCATCCTCCTCTGCAATTACCCTGCTCTCTGAGCAACAAACTACTTTACAAGTTATCATTGAATCTCAGTCTTGCAATGTGCTCATTTAGATCCAGAATCTGCGATTCAAAGTGTGTAATGTACTGACATCTTGTACGACAATATGCCCTCATACATGCCTGACTTGTTACAAATACCCCATTTATTGCCAACATGTCTTGAACTACGGTAATATTTCTTCTCCATACAATAGTTACTGGATTCTGACACAGGCGGAAACTAGCACCAATTTTCCAGACATACTTGTAGGAGTCAATGTAGGACAGGAATGTAGGAAATATTTTTTAATTTACTTAGGAAAAAAAACAAGTGTGTCAAATATTTATAAAGCATTCAGAAATGTTATTAATTTACCTTTAACCTGGCTTCAATTATCTTAGTCAGTGTGAGGCAGTCCCCATGAAACCCACTGCAGCCAATGACTGTTTTGTCTGTCCTGTGGGAGGAGGAAAAAAAAAAAAAAAAAAGAGTTTATTACACAGGTAAATGATGATGTTCAATCACTGGGAGATATAAGTAATTGGATGGATTTATCAGCTACCAGACATAGCTGGGTGGTTTCCCCAAAAAAATAATAAAAATCCAATTTATGGGCAATTTCTGATTTTAATCTTCATCTAAACAATTGTAGAAAGCTGCCACCAGGAGAAAGTCTGATTTATTTCTTCTTTGTCTATTGACTACAGGGAAGAAACTGTTGATTTCAGCTGGTGGCTGGATGAGAAAGCCTGCATAGAATATATCAAGGCTGAAGGGAGTCTGTAAGCAAGAGAATCAGTATCAAACTAATGACAGTGCCTTGTAAAGGGACTTCTACACTTTCCAAAAAATGTAACTTTATTCTGCATTGCAGCAATATTTTCCTGAAAATCAGTGGTTTTGTTATGCAAATTAGGCTTTAGGGGCGTGTCTTCTCCAGCAAGGACTCTGTTGTCTGCTCTAGATAATGACTCCTAACAGCAAACAAAGTGTGAAACTGGAATGTCACGTAAGCAGTGGGGCAGAGCTCAGCAGCAGTTAGAGGTGGTTATCTAGAGCAGAGTGAAGTTTCACCAAGAGAAGACACACTCCCTAAAGCCCCTTTTCGGTCGCTTTTCATGAAGATGAAGCTGTAATGCAGAATAAAAAAAAATACATCTTTAGAAAGTGTACAAGAAACCCTACAAGGTACTGTCATTAGTTTGATAATGATTTTCCTGCCGACAGACTCCCTTTAAATGAAGTGTCAGATGGGGCAGTCCTGTATGGGAATGCTGCATCTTATAGTTTGAAAAGTTAGCAAAAAAAATAAAAATCCCTGGTATTATTACTTTAATTATTGCTATTTTTCTAGCCTGGGAATCTTCAGGAGGCTTTTGGATGACCTAGCAACCAAAAAGCTCCAGCGATCTCCTACACCAGAGTTGTTCAGAAAGGGCTGGGGACTGTAAGCATGGAACCCCTCAGGTATTGTTTTCACATCTTAAGGCTAAGGCTCCAAAAAGCATGGTAGAAAAACAGGGCATTTTTTTCCTCCGCAGACTTTCAGCCCTTATTATATCTTTAAGGAAAACGCCAGAGATTCTGGAGGTATAACTGACATGCCGCAATTTTCAAAAACTTGAGAGTGTTTTTGAAAACGCAGCTTTTCTGCTGTGGACTTCTTTCGCCAGATTAAGTGTCTGCAATCAGGTCTCATCAGGATAGGGTGAGGCAACAGCTGCTTGTGTCACTTTTTTGATTGTTAAAAAAAAAAATAGAACCAAAAAAATACAGAAAAAAACCCCCAAAACATATGAAACAAAAATTCCATGAGAAGAATTACATATTCAGCCCATCTATCAGATGAAAAGGTGGATCAATCACAAGTGTCTGTGTCTATCTATCACTACAGCATACCATTACTGTCTGGCCTCCTCATGTCACAAGACATGATCTCACATGTACGTAAACAAAGATAGAATCTGCACTACAATATAGTCTACTGCCTTTCAGGTAAAATGGAATAGAACTTACAGTTTGTAGCACTTTGGAGTGTCCCTGCTATGGATTGAATACCCTTCACTGAGTCTGGTATCTGACGCAACAATGGAAAAGTCTTCTCCTGCAAGAGCCAGCACAGTCCTAGGAAGAAAAATGTCAGGTTATCTGCAGTCTGATTTCCATGATATTGATGGGAGAAAATTAATCATGTCTATCTTTACAATTTATCACAGTTCTTGTCGCATTTAGTGTTACAATTCTCGATGTTCATTAGTTGAGATGACGCAAAAAATAATTTGCTGTCCATCACAAGGGACACAAGGTTGTACACACCTCAACGAAAAAGCCAATATGCATAAGCTGGGCTGGCGATGCTCTAACATATTGAGGCTACATTTTATACGTGCTAGAATGGTATTCTATTATTACATAATACCACTGGTGAATGGCCAAGACTAATGGTGATACTAATAGGAGACTCCAGTCCTGGATTACTGGGGAGATGTCAGCACAGCAAGGAGCCCAAGAAGAAGCAGAGCGTATGTAGGAAAGGGCAAGTCTACCAACCCTGCATCATGAGACTCTGTGTACAGGAGATCAGACCCAGCATTATACGGTAATCAGTCCAAAAATGAAAGTGAAAGGACGTCTGGAAAGTACCTGGAAACAAATGTAAGTTTCTTGACAATAACAATTGTCACTGCCATCGCTGGTTAGCGTTTTCACACGCAGCTCAGACAGCAAGAAGCATCGAGCTATGTCCCTTACAAGAAATCAACCGGTACCGGCAAAGATCACTTCTCTGCTCTCGGTCATCCTTACCCTCCATTGAAGGTGTAGGGATTGAAGCGCTGCTCCACGGGCCCGCTGTAATGGTAATCCATGTCCCTGAACTTCTGCTGATAAGGACTCGCGTAGATTGACTGATACATCTCGTACACGGAGCTCTCAGTCACTGAAGCACTGCTGTATCACTGTAGAGATGGCGCCGCTAGCACTTCCGGTTTCCGGCATTCTTCTTCCGGCTGATGCAGTCCCGCCCACCAGTATTGTCATTGCCTAGCTGGTCACCTGTTTGGCGTGTCTGTTCTGTTCTAGGGTAACGTCAGCGCTGTATACTGGCATGAACAGTATGCTCGGACGCGGACATTATAGATAGCTGTGATTTTAGGAGTCCCTGTCTCCCAGCCATTGTAATCAGTGCTGGTCAGAATGTAGTGGAAAGTCAGGGACACAACTGTGTATTGTCAGCGTGTTAACCGTCAGGTTGAGTGGAGTTCACACGGGGTGTTTTGTTCAGGATTTTGAGGCAGAATCTGCCACAGAATCCTGACCAAAAAAACGGCTCCCATTGAAATCAATAGTAGCCGGTCAGTTCTTTTTTCTGCGAGACGTTTGTACCGGCATGTTCAGGCAATGCTGCGGCCCTTTCAGCCTTGAACATCCACCTGAAGACAATCCCTCCTGACTAAGCCCATTCATTTGGGTCTTAAAATGCAGATCGGAGTGCCATGACCGTTTTTTTTTTTGGTCGAAATCTGAGGCGGCCTCCGCCTCAAATTCCGGACCAAAAAGCTCCATCTGAACTCATCCTTATTAGAACCATATACACGACAGTATAACAGGCTCCTGTGGGGCAAAATTTAGGATGGCTCCTGTTCCTGTCCATTTTGCAGCACAGACACCCTGAATCTGAATGGGACTGTGGAGGCATACATGGATGTGGATGTCACAAACCTCCCAACTGTCCCAGATTCTGCGGGACAGTCCTGAATTGTGGGTCCTGCTTCTCAGAGGATGCAGATGAGTTTAATACAATGATGAGTGAAGCAGGAGCTGTCTGCAGACAGCTCACACTTCACTCATGTGCTCCGGCCCGCGGGAGCTGTAAGCACGATGTGATGACATCACTCACATCGTGCCTACAGCTCTCAGAACACTGAGTGACAGGGTAGCGAGGAGAGGTGAGTATCAATGTTTTTTATGTTGAACATTGAGGGGGAACATGAAACTAGGGGCAGATGAAGGGGGGACATGAAACTGGAGAGGAACATGAAAGTGGGGCAGAGATGAAGCGGTATAATAAGCTGGGGAAGATGAAGGGGGGGGGGCATTAAATTGGGAGCAGGCAAAGGGGTGACATTAAACTGGGGCAGAAGAAAGAGGGACATTAAACTGGGGATAACTGGAGGGGAACATTAAATAATGGGGCTTAGTGGAGGAGGGCATTACACCATGAGAGTAGCTGGAGGGGGACCTGTCCGCCTCTAGTTGCCTCACAGTTTAATGTCCCAATCCAGCTGCCATTAATTTATTGCCCACCTCTAAGTACCCCTTCTGTTTAATGTCCCCCACCAGGTGCCCCAGTTTCATGTCCCCTTCTAGCTTCCTCCAGTTTAAACTGGGACACCAGGAGAGAGACTTAATATTGTGGGGCAGTTGGAGGGGAACATTATAATGTTGGCACATTATACTGGCACATTATACTTCCCGCCCGGGTAAGAATCCCACATATAAAATGTATGATAATGGGTGGAGTCAGTGTAGAAGTGGGTGGAACTAAATTTAGGTGTAATCAGATTTTATTAACATTTTTGAAATAAGGGGTGAAACAAACACAGAATAATGGAACTATAGGGAAGGGGGAAACAAGTCTTATAGGCAAATAATGCGCCCACGCAGGGCCGAAAATGACGGCAAGGGAAAGTGTGGGGAAAACCCCATCAGTATGAGCATAAACCAAAATAGAACAATAGAACATGAAAGACAAGAGGGGGAGGACAAGATGAAGACACAAGACACAAAAGGAAGATGGGACGGACGATAGGCGCTACAAAAACAAACAGAAAAAAAAAGGGGGGGTTGACTCAGAGAGAAGGCAAGGCCTGGAGCAGCAAAACTCGGGGCAAACGACAAAAGTAGCTAGGATATCATGCGAAGAGGGCAGTGAAGTCTGACGACTCCTGGAACACCACCCACGGCTGCCAGAGGGCATTAAATTTGGAAGTGTCAGGCACGTCCTCCACCACCAGGAACTCCATTCTGCGGATGAGAAGAAACTCCTGCAGCCTCTCCAATAGAGAGGGAGAGGTAGAACTGCACCAATGGCGTGGGATGACCGTCCTGGCAGCCATGAGGAAGTGACGCAGAAGGTCGCCCTTAACCCTAGAAATCTTACCAGGGATAAGGAAGAGGAGGGCCAGTTGCGAGGAAGGAGTAGGAGAGCGGCCGGTAACCTTTTCGTACAATGAGAACACAGCCGACCAAAATGGCTTGATCTCACATTCCCACCATATATGCAGGAGAGAACCCTCCGCGGAACCACAGCGCCAACATCGGTCAGAGACTGAGGGATAGATCCTGTGGGGGAGGGGAGGGTAGGGCAGCGATACCATTGGGACAGCAATTTAAAGTTCTTTTCCTGGGCACTACAAGGTAAAGGCCGCTTATGCGAGTGGAGAAAGCAACGGTCCCAATCAGCAGCATGAGAGGCTAGACCCCAAATCAGACTCCCACGATCTAACGAAGGAGGGAGGCCCGGGGCAGCAGCTTTCAGTAGGACATCGTACAGAAGGGAGAGGGCGTACGGGGAAGGGGGGGGGGACCGATTCCACTCAACAGGGTCTCCACCTCCATGAGGGGAGAGGAAAGACTGTACAGAATACTTGTGCCAAAAGGCGGACAATTGGTGATACTCCAACCAGGAGAGCGCAGCGTCTGGATGGGTAGATTGGAAGTGGGCAAAGGAGGGTAGGGAGGCAGAAGATTCGGGAATAGAGCCCAGTCTAGTGTCCCCAAGTGCATGCCAAACTAAGAAGCGACGAGCGGTGAACAACGGGGTTAAGGGACTGGGTACCCTAGCCAGGGCAGCGGATTTACACAGTTTGTCCCACGCTGAAAGGAAGTGAGAGGCTAGCTGGGAAGAACAGACCTAAACAGGACGAAAGTGCGAAGGAATCCAGGGAGAGAAGGGAGGGAGGAAGAGGTCGGTTTCCCACTGTTTGTCGCGGGACCTGTAGCGCCAGTCGATCAAGCGGAGGAGGACCGCCGCACGGTAATAAAGAAGGGGATCCGGTAAGCCAGCACCCCCGGAAGTTTTGCGTCTGGCGAGGGTCCTAAAGCGAAGCCTACTACAGGAGGGACCCCAGACAAACCGACCTAAGAGAGATCTAAGTGCGAAGAAAAAGCACCTAGGACAGGTATCGGAAGGGCCGTTGCAAACTAAGAAGGGCTCTGAAATGACACCGCACGCACGCTAGCAGAGGAGTCCCCGTACAGTGAAAGTACCCTGTGAAGGAACACCTGACCGACGCCAACCTGCTCCAAAGAGACCATCAAGAAACCCCAGTTGACCCGGTCGAACGCTTTTTCGGCATCGACCAACAGAAGGCAGAGAGGGAAGTTATGTGCACGAGCCGCATTTGCCACTAAAAGGGTTTTCCCTATGTTATCGTGTGCTTCCCGCCCGGGTAAGAATCCCACCTGATCAGTGTGAATGAGGTGGGGCATGAGGGGGGAGAGGCAATTGGCCAACATCTTAGCATAAAGTTTGATATCGACATTGAGGAGGGAGATCGGGCGAAAGTTAGAGCATCAAGTAGGGTCTCTGCCCGGCTTAGTGATAACCGTAACTAGGGCAGAAAGGGATTGACGCGTGAAGGGGGTATCATCACGCAGACTATTGAAAACTCGGAGTAGGAAGGGTGAAACTTGGTCCTTACACATCTTATAAAATCGGGGGGTAAAACCGGGCCGGGGGGGGGGGGGGGGTAGGTTAATTTTAACAGTGAGACAAAGAATATCAAAAATAAAATACAGAAAATCATATTGTAGAAATTTTATTCATTTTTTATTTTACATACATATTTGATATCCCTCTTGTTTGATCCCTCTAGCAAACAAGACTTAATACTTGGTGGCAAAACCCTTGTTGGCAAGCACAGCAGTCAGACATTTTTTGTAGTTGATGACTCCTTTTTGCAGATCATCTCTAAATCATTAAGATTTTGAGGCTGTCGCTTGGCAACTCAGAGGTTCAGCTCCCTACATAAATTTTCTATGGGATTAAGGTCTGGAGACTGGCTAGGCCAATCCATGACCTTAATGTGCTTCTTTTTGAGTCACTCCTTTGTTGCCTTAGCATTTCTCTTCCTCCAAACACAGCGAGTTGAGTTCATGCCAAAGAGCTCAATTTTTGTCTCATCTGACCACAGCACCTTCTCCCAATCACTCTCAGAATCATCCAGGTGTTCATTGACAAACTTCAAGGGGTATTCCCACCTCACATACTCAGCAGTCTTCACTCTTGTAAAATCTTCTTTCTTCTTGCTTTCTTGCATCATTTGGTGGGCGGGGTTTCACAGGCAACCTGCAGTTTAGCCCCACCCCCAAATTCACGTGTAGCTCCGCCCACCCACATTGGACTATGAAGTACAGGCAGGAGCAACTCCATTCTGTGTTACATACAGAGACTGCCTGTCTCTGCCATAATGAAAACAATTGTATTAGCTAGCCTGATAACTGGGAGAACAGAAGAAATGAAAGCAGCTCATCTCCCCTATCTGAGTGCAGGACCTAGGTCACATGGTGTAGACACAGGATTTAGCTAGATACACAGGCTCGCTCCCTGCACTTAGCCCCTCCTCCCTCCCCCCTGAGAGCAGCAGATACATCATTTGACTCAGGAGCAGCTAAGTCAGGGCTGTGGCCACAAAAAATTGAATAAAGTAAGATAGTGGACAAACAAAGCAGTTTTGCTGAAGCAATGTATTTAGGAAAAGTCTTACATCCACATTCACAAGCAGTATAGATAGGATCCTTGTGATGGGACAACCCCTTTCAGACTGGCCTGCACATGTGCCTTCTTGAGCAGGGGGACCTTGCAGGCAGTTCAGGAATTGAATCCATTACAAGATAATGTGTAACCAATGGGTTTCTTGGTAACTGTGGTCCTGGCTGCCTTGAGATAATTACTTACTATTGCACCAACAGTTGTCTCCCCTCACCCAACATCTTACTTACGGTTTTGTGGCCCATCCCAGCTTTGTGCAGGTCTATGATCTTATCCTTGACATCCTTAGAAAGCTCTTTGGTCTTGCCCATGTTGTAGAGGTTAGAGTTTGACTGATTAATTGAGCCTGTGACCAGGAGTCATTTATGCAGGTGACAATATAAGACAGTTGTCTTTAATACAGATAATGAGTTGATTAAGAGCATCTAACTAGTCTGTAGGTGCCAGGACTCTTAATGGTTGGTAGGGGATCAAATACTTATCGCTGTGCGGAGGTTGCCAGGCCTCTCCTCTCTGTGCTCCCGAGTCCCCAGCTTCTGGGTCTCAAGAGGCAGGCTGGAACCTCTGCAGCAGTGTGTGGTGGTTGCAGGTCTCCGGAGCTGGATAGGGGACTTCCGGTTTTGGCCTAATGATGGGCAGGAACCTATTTAAGCATGGCTATAGTTAGGGTTGAGGACTGGGACTAAGCTAGGGTTAGGGTTAAGGACTGGGACAACGCTAGGGTTAAGATTGGGGGCTATAGTAACACCTGGGTCAGGGTTGAATGCTGAAATCATCCTAAAGTTAGAGTGGGAAGCTTGAAAAAATTTGGGTCAGGGTTGGGCTGTGTCAAAGCTAGGGTTAGGGTTGAGGAATGGGACAAAGCTAGGGTTAGGGTTGGGGACTGGACCAAAGCTAGGGCTAAGTTTGGGGGCTAGAATAACAACTGTGTTAGGGTTGAGTGCTGTGATCAATATAAAGTTAGTATGGGGAGCTGAGACAATTTTAAGGTTAGGGTTGGGCTAGTCCAAAGCTAGGGTTAGGGTTGATGACTGGGTTGAAGCTAGGGTTAATTTTGCTGGCTAGAATAACACCTGGGTTAGGGATGAATGTTGTGATCAATCTAAAGTTAGTGTTGGGAGTTTGGAAAAAGGTTGGGTTAGGGTTGGGGCTGAGAAAAAGCTAGGGTTAGGATTGAGGAAAGGGACAAAGCTAGAGTTAGGGTTGAGGACTTAGCCATAGCTAGGGTGAAGTTTAGGGGCTAGAATAACACCTGGGCTAGGGTTTAGTGCTTTGATTAAACTAAAGTTAGTGTGGGGAGCTTGGAAAAAGTCTGGATTAGGGTTGGGCTGGGACAAAGTTAGGGTTAGGATTGAGGAATGGGACAAACCTAGGATTAGGGTTGAGGACTGGGCGAAAGCTAAGGTTAAAGGTGCTCTATTAGCAAAATTATGCTGTATGAGCCCCACATGTGCGTGAATAGCCTTTAAAAAGGCTATTCAGGCACTGCTAATGTTATTTTACCCCCCCTCCCGGTTTAAAATAAAACTATAAAAACGAATATGCAAATTATTCTTACCATGCACGGTGGGTGGTCGTGCACTGTCCAACGTCATCTTCTGTCACGCCTTCCTCTTCTTTCTTCTTTTGGCGACGCCCTCCGGTCTGGGCTCTTCCCCGCCTTGATCTTCCTGTTCTTCCGGCGGGCTTGGTTCAAATCCGGCGCGTTCAAAGTATCGCTCCCTCTGGAGAGCTACTGCGCATGCTCCGGCACCATTTTTCTCAGTGGCAGTTCATGAGCGTAGTTCTGAGGGCAACTGAGCATACTGAGCTGTAAGAATAATTTGCATATTCATTTTATGGTTTTATTTCAAAATGGGAGGGGGGGGGGTAAAATAAGATTAGCGATGCCTGAATAGCCTTTTCAAAGGCTATTCACACATATGTGGGGTTCATACAGCATAATTTTACTGATAGAGCCCCTATAAGTTTGGGGTATTGAATAACACCTGGGTAAGGATTGAGTGCTGTGATCAAACTAAACTTAGTGTGGGGACCTGGGACAACGTTAAGGTTAGGGTTGGGCTGGGTCAAAACTAGGGTTAGGGTTGAGGAATGGGACAAAGCTAGGGTTAAGTTTGCTGGCTAGAATAACACCTGGGTTAGGGATAAATGTTGTGACCAATCTAAAGTTAGTGTTGGGAGTTTGGAAAAAGGTAGGGTTAGTGTTGAGATGTAGGCCAAAGCTAGGGCTAAGTTTAGGGTATAGAATAACACCTGGGCTAGAGTTGAGTGCTGTGATCAAATTAAAGTTAGTGAGGGGAGCTTGGAAAAAGTTTGCGTTAGGGTTGGGCCCAGATAAAGCTAGGGTTAGGGTTAAGGAATGGGACAAAGCTACGGTTAGGGTTGAGGACTTAGCCAAAGATAGGGTTAAGTTTGGGGTATAGAATAACACCTGGGTTAGGGTTGAGTGCTGTGATCAAACTAAAGTTAGTGTGGAGAGCTTGGAAAAAGTTTGGGTTAGGGTTGGGCTGGATTAAAACTAGGGTTAGGGTTAAGGAATGGGACAAAGCTAGGGTTAGGGTTGAGGACTGGGCCAAAGCTAAGGTTAAGTTTGGGGTATAGAATAACACCTGGGTAAGGGATGATTGTTGTGATCAATCTAAAGTTAGTGTTGGGAGTTTGGAAAAAGGTTGGGTAAGGGTTGAGGACTAAGCCAAAGCTAAGACTAAGTTTGGTGGCTAGAATAACACATGGGTTAGGGTGAATGTTGTGATCATTCTAAAGTTAGTGTTGGGAGTTTGGAAAATGTCTGGGTTAGGGTTGAGAAAAAGATAGGGTTAGGATTGAGGAAAGGGAGAAAGCTAGGGTTAGGGTTGAGGACTGAGCCAAAGCTACGGTGAAGTTTGGGGGCTAGAATAACACCAGGGCTAGGGTTGAGTGCTGTGATTAAACTAAAGTTAGTGTGGGGAGCTTGGAAAAAGTTTGGGTTAGGGTTGGGCTGAGATAAATCTAGGGTTACGGTTGAGGACTGGGCCAAAGCTAGGGTTAAGTTTGGTGGCTAGAATAAAACCTAGGTTAGAGATGAGTGTTGTGTTCAATCTAAAGTTAGTGTGGAGAGTTTGGAAAATGGTTGGGTTAGGGTTGGGCTAGGATATAAAGCTAGGGTTAGGGTTGAGGACTGGGCCAAAGCTAGGGTTAAGTCGGCTGGCTAGAATAACACCTGGGTTAGGGATGAATGTTGTGATCAATCTAAAGTTAGTGTTGGGAGTTTGGAAAAAGTATAGGTTAGGGTTGAGGAATGGGAAAAAGCTAGGGTTAAGTTTGGGGTATAGAATAACACCTGGGCTAGGGTTGAGTGCTGTGATCAAAGTAAAGTTAGTGTGGGGAGCATGGAACAAGTTTGAGTCAGGGTTGGGCTCGGCTAAAGCTAGGGTTAGGGTTGAGGACTGGTCCAAAGCTAGGGTTAAGTTTGGGGTATAGAATAACACCTGGGTAAGGGTTGAGTGCTGTGATCAAACTAAACTTAATGTGGGGAGCTGGGACAACGTTAAGGTTAGGGTTGGGCTGGGTCAAAGCTTGGGTTAAGTTTGAGGAATGGGACAAAGCTAGGGTTAAGCTAGGTGGCTAGAATAACACCTGGGTTAGAGATGAATGTTGTGATCAATCTAAAGTTAGTTTGGGGAACCTTGAAAAACTTAGGGTTAGGTTTGAGGACTGGGCCAAAGCTAGGGTTAAGTTTGGGGGATAGAATTACACCTGGGCTAGGGTTGATTGCTGTGATCAAACAAAAGTTAGCAAAGGGAGCTGGGACAGCGATAAGGTTAGGGTTGGGCTGGGGCAAAGCTTGGGTTGAGTTTGGTGGCTAGATTAACACCAGAGATAGAGAAGACTGTTGTGATCAATCTAAAGTTAGTGTTGGGACTTTGGAAAAAGGTTGGGTTAGTGTTGAGATGTAGGCCAAAGCTAGGGCTAAGTTTAAGGTATAGAATAACACCTGGGCTAGAGTTGAGTGCTGTGATCAAATTAAAGTTAGTGAGGGGAGCTTGGAAAAAGTTTGTGTTAGGGTTGGGCCCAGATAAAGCTAGGGTTAGGGTTAAGAAATTGGACAAAGCTAGGGTTAGGGTTGAGGACTGGGCCAAAGATAGGGTTAAGTTTGTGGTATAGAATATACCAGTGTTGGGATTAGGGTTGAGTGCTGTGATCAAACTAAAGTTAGTGTGGAGAGCTTGGAAAAAGTTTGGGTTAGGGTTGGGCTGGTTCAAAGCTAGGGTTAGGGTTGAGGAATGGGACAAAGCTAGGGTTAAGTTTGGGGGATAGAATTACACCTGGGCTAGGGTTGATTGCTGTGATCAAACAAAAGTTAGCAAAGGGAGCTGGGACAGCGATAAGGTTAGGGTTGGGCTGGGGCAAAGCTTGGGTTGAGTTTGGTGGCTAGATTAACACCAGAGATAGAGATGATTGTTGTGATCAATCTAAAGTTAGTGTTGTGAGTTTGGAAAAAGGTTGGGTTAGGGTTGGGCTGGGACAAAGCTAGGGTTAGGGTTGAAGACTGGGCCAAAGCTAGGATGAAGTTTGGGATATAGAATAACACTGGGTTAATTTTAACAGTGAGACAAAGAATATCAAAAATAAAATACAGAAAATCATATTGTAGAAATTTTATTATTTTTTTTATTTTGCATACATATTTGATATCCCTCTTGTTTGATCCCTCTAGCAAACAAGAATTAATACTTGGTGGCAAAACCCTTGTTGGCAAGCACAGCAGTCAGACATTTTTTGTAGTTGATGACTCCTTTTTGCAGATCATCTCTAAATCATTAAGATTTTGAGGCTGTCGCTTGGCAACTCAGAGGTTCAGCTCCCTACATAAATTTTCTATGGGATTAAGGTCTGGAGACTGGCTAGGCCAATCCATGACCTTAATGTGCTTCTTTTTGAGTCACTCCTTTGTTGCCTTAGCATTTCTCTTCCTCCAAACACAGCGAGTTGAGTTCATGCCAAAGAGCTCAATTTTTGTCTCATCTGACCACAGCACCTTCACCCAATCACTCTCAGAATCATCCAGGTGTTCATTGACAAACTTCAGACTGGCCTGCACATGTGCCTTCTTGAGCAGGGGGACCTTGCAGGCAGTGCAGGAGTTGAATCCATTACAAGGTGATGTGTTACCAATGGGTTTCTTGGTAACTGTGGTCCTAGCTGCCTTGAGATAATTAACCCCCTATTCCCCCCCCCCCCCCCCCCCGTGTAGTTTTAGGCTGATCTCTCACCTTCTTTACAATCAAGGATAGCCTACAAGGTGAGATTTTGCATGGAGCCCCAGATCAATGTTGATTCACAGTCATTTTGTATTTTTTCCATTTCCTTACTATTGCACCAACAGTTGTCTCCCCTCACCCAACATCTTACTTACGGTTTTGTGGCCCATCCCAGCTTTGTGCAGGTCTATGATCTTATCCTTGACATCCTTAGAAAGCTCTTTGGTCTTGCCCATGTTGTAGAGGTTAGAGTTTGACTGATTAATTGAGTCTGTGACCAGGAGTCATTTATACAGGTGACAATATAAGACAGCTGTCTTTAATACAGATAATGAGTTGATTAAGAGCATCTAACTAGTCTGTAGGTGCCAGGACTCTTAATGGTTGGTAGGGTATCAAATACTTATCGCTGTGCGGAGGTTGCCAGGCCTCTCCTCTCTGTGCTCCCGAGTCCCCAGCTTCTGGGTCTCAAGAGACAGGCTGGAACCTCTGCAGCAGTGTGTGGGGGTTGCAGGTCTCCGGAGCTGGATAGGGGTCTTCTGGTTTTGGCCTAATGATGGGCAGGAACCTATTTAAGCATGGCTATAGTTAGGGTTGAGGACTGGGACTAAGCTAGGGTTAGGGTTAAGGACTGGGACAACGCTAGGGTTAAGATTGGGGGCTATAGTAACACCTGGGTCAGGGTTGAATGCTGAAATCATCCTAAAGTTAGAGTGGGAAGCTTGAAAAAATTTGGGTTAGGGCTGGGCTGTGTCAAAGCTAGGGTTAGGGTTGAGGAATGGGACAAAGCTAGGGTTAGGGTTGGGGACTGGACTAAAGCTAGGGCTAAGTTTGGGGGCTAGAATAACAACTGTGTTAGGGTTGAGTGCTGTGATCAATATAAAGTTAGTATGGGGAGCTGGGACAACGTTAAGGTTAGGGTTGGGCTAGTCCAAAGCTAGAGTTAGGGTTGATGACTGGGTTGAAGCTAGAGTTAATTTTGCTGGCTAGAATAACACCTAGGTTAGGGATGAATGTTGTGATCAATCTAAAGTTAGTGTTGGGAGTTTGGAAAAAGGTTGGGTTAGGGTTGGGGCTGAGAAAAAGCTAGGGTTAGGATTGAGGAAAGGGACATAGCGAGGGTTAGGGTTGAGGACTGAGCCCTAGCTAGGGTGAAGTTTTGGGGCTAGGGTTTAGTGCTTTGATTAAACTAAAGTTAGTGTGGGGAGCTTGGAAAAAGTCTGGATTAGGGTTGGGCTGGGACAAAGTTAGGGTTATGATTGAGGAATGGAACAAACCTAGGATTAGGGTTGAGGACTGGGTGAAAGCTAAGGTTAAAGGTGCTCTATCAGCAAAATGATGCTGTATGAGCTTTAAAATGGCTATTCAGGCACTGCTAATGTTATTTTACCCCCCCCCCCCCGTTTTAAAATAAAACCATAAAAGCGAATATGCAAATTATTCTTACCGTGCACGGTGGGTGGTCGTGCACTGTCCAACGTCATCTTCTGTCACGCCTTCCTCTTCTTTCTTCTTCTTTTGGCGATGCCCTCCGGTCTGGGCTCTTCCCCGCCTTGATCTTCCTGTTCTTCCGGTGGGCTTGGTTCAAATCCGGCGCGTTCAAAGTATCGCTCCCTCTGGCGAGCTACTGCACATGCTCTGGCACCATTTTGCTCAATGGTAGTTCATGAGCGTAGTTCTAAGCGGAACTGAGCATACTGAGCTGTAAGACTAATTTGCATATTCATTTAATAGTTTTATTTCAAAATGGGGGGGGGGGGGTAAAATAAGATTAGCGGTGCCTGAATAACCTTTTCAAAGGCTATTCACACATATGTGTGGTTCATACAGCATAATTTTGCTGATAGAGCCCCTATAAGTTTAGGGTATTGAATAACACCTGGGTAAGGATTGAATGCTGTGATCAAACTAAACTTAGTGTGGGGAGCTGGGACAACGTTAAGGTTAGGGTTGGGCTGGGTCAAAGCTAGAGTTAGGGTTGAGGAATGGGACAAAGCTAGGGTTAAGTTTGCTGGCTAGAATAACACCTTGGTTAGGGATAAATGTTGTGACCAATCTAAAGTTAGTGTTGGGAGTTTGGAAAAAGGTTGGGTTAGTGTTGAGATGTAGGGAAAAGCTTGGGCTAAGTTTAGGGTATAAAATAACACCTGGGCTAGAGTTGAGTGCTGTGATCAAATTAAAGTTAGTGAGGGGAGCTTGGAAAAAGTTTGCGTTAGGGTTGGGCCCAGATAAAGCTAGGGTTAGGGTTAAGGAATGGGACAAAGCTAGGGTTAGGGTTGAGGACTGGGCCAAAGATAGGGTTAAGTTTGGGGTATAGAATAACACCGTGGTTAGGGTTGAGTGCTGTGATCAAACTAAAGGTAGTGTGGAGAGCTTGGAAAAAGGTTGGGTTAGGGTTGGGCTGGGTCAAAGCTAGGGTTAGGGTTGAGGAATGGGACAAAGCTAGGGTTAAGTTTGCTGGCTAGAATAACACCTGGGTTAGGGATAAATGTTGTGACCAATCTAAAGTTAGTGTTGGGAGTTTGGGAAAAGGTTGGGTTAGTGTTGAGATGTAGGAATGTGAAGGTAAACCATGTCCATTCTTATTTTTATACATGCTTTATACTGCTTAAGAAATTATATTTTTCTTTGTGCAACGTTTATACATTAAGATGGCGCCTGTATCCAGTATCGCACCCAGATGCTGACGCACATGATCGTCATGTGGTTTACAAGAAAGACAGTATCATTTCTCGGGAAATCGAAAGCTAAGAGATGTTGAAACTTAAGAGCCAATGACTGATCGCCAGTGTATTCGGATACAAGACGTATATGCTTACAGCCTGCCGTTATCTTATCTTTCTTGCATTCCTGTATAAAAACTGTAACTTCCTCAATAAACCTCAGTACTGTGTGAGCGCCCAGTTGCATGGACTGAGATTGAAACTGCATCAACGTCAGTGTTTATCTTTGTCAGCGCGCACATGCATGATTGATTTGGAGCAGGTGACTGACCACTGGAAGTGACCCGTATTCTGGCGGAGGTCACTACCTCAACAGATGGCGCCCGAACAGGGACTACGGTATAGGACCACCGCGGATGACCGACCCGCGCCGGACCCTGGACGTCGGACGGCGTCTCACCGACCCGAGGCCTGATCACCCTCATTAGAGTCACGGTAAGTGTATGCATATTCATATGAATATGTGTCATTTGCCTGTGACTGTCGGTGTGTCGCTGTCTGGCTGACAGGTGATCCAGTTGGATCGATTGTCCGGTCTGAGTGATACAGATAGGTGGGTCCTAGAGCCGTAGTCTGAACTTGTTTTCCTCACCGGTATATATATATATATATATATATATATATATATATATATATATATATATATATATATATACACTCACCGGCCACTTTATTAGGTACACCATGCTAGTAACGGGTTGGACCCCCTTTTGCCTTCAGAACTGCCTCAATTCTTCGTGGCATAGATTCAACAAGGTGCTGGAAGCATTCCTCAGAGATTTTGGTCCATATTGACATGATGGCATCACACAGTTGCTGCAGATTTGTCGGCTGCACATCCATGATGCGAATCTCCCGTTCCACCACATCCCAAAGATGCTCTATTGGATTGAGATCTGGTGACTGTGGAGGCCATTGGAGTACAGTGAACTCATTGTCATGTTCAAGAAACCAGTCTGAGATGATTCCAGCTTTATGACATGGCGCATTATCCTGCTGAAAGTAGCCATCAGATGTTGGGTACTTTGTGGTCATAAAGGGATGGACATGGTCAGCAACAATACTCAGGTAGGCTTTGGCGTTGCAACGATGCTCAATTGGTACCGAGGGGCCCAAAGAGTGCCAAGAAAATATTCCCCACACCATGACACCACCACCACCAGCCTGAACCGTTGATACAAGGCAGGATGGATCCATGCTTTCATGTTGTTGACGCCAAATTCTGACCCTACCATCCGAATGTCGCAGCAGAAATCGAGACTCATCAGACCAGGCAACGTTTTTCCAATCTTCAATTGTCCAATTTCGATGAGCTTGTGCAAATTGTAGCTTCAGTTTCCTGTTCTTAGCTGAAAGGAGTGGCACCCGGTGTGGTCTTCTGCTGCTGTAGCCCATCTGCCTCAAAGTTCGACGTACTGTGCGTTCAGAGATGCTCTTCTGGCTACCTTGGTTGTAACGGGTGGCTATTTGAGTCACTGTTGCCTTTCTATCAGCTCGAACCAGTCTGGCCATTCTCCTCTGACCTCTGGTATCAACAACGCATTTCTGCCCACAGAACTGCCGCTCACTGGATGTTTTTTCTTTTTCGGACCATTCTCTGTAAACCCTAGAGATGGTTGTGCGTGAAAATCCCAGTAGATCAGCAGTTTCTGAAATACTCAGACCAGCCCTTCTGGCACCAACAACCATGCCACGTTCAAAGGCACTCAAATCACCTTTCTTCCCCATACTGATGCTCGGTTTGAACTGCAGGAGATTGTCTTGACCATGTCCACATGCCTAAATGCACTGAGTTGCCGCCATGTGATTGGCTGATTAGAAAATAAGTGTTAACGAGCAGTTGGACAGGTGTACCTAATAAAGTGGCCGGTGAGTGTATATTCATATCACCGAGTGTTCAGTCACCTGTGGTGCTGCAGATTCCAGGAAGTGAATTTCTTGCCCTCTTTGATGTAGAGTAGTGCATGTGATCTTTTGGACGATTGCAACATTTGGTCTGGGCATGAGAGGCCGTCAGTAAAGAGGGCGGGTGCTGTAATTTATTTATTTATTGATCCATAGCATGAGGCCGTCAGGGAGTAGACGGGTGCTGGTGGATTGCTTTATTCTTTCCTTTTTTGATATTGCCCAGTGACTGCAACCTTTGGTCGGCGGAGGACCTGTCAGCAAGAGTCTGAGACCGGTAAAGGTGACTTTGTTGGTGGTTGTGGGGTCACATATCTGCCGAGTGCGCACGCAGATAAGCAATATTGGGACCGTGAGAATGTTGCGGTTGTTCAAAGGAGAACATGTTCTGCCTGACGGGGCACAGACTGCTGTTGATTTAGTTCGAGTCAGAGAAGGCAAGAAATACGTGAAAGAAGCTTTGAGAATGTATAAACTGGCTGAGGTGCCTCCTACGGGCCGATTGCAACCTAGTATGTGGAGAAAAATGTTAGAAGATTCACGGGGAGTGTTAGAAGATAAAGGTTTGCTGGAAGCCGCCCAAGCTCATTACAGGGTCGCAAGGACTCTAGAACGTGAGGGATATGCAGAATTGACAGGCGAGGGGGGACATGAAAATGCTGAACCTTTGTTTCTTTGTTTGGTTATCTGAAACTTGATGATAAAAAGTATATGCCGAGTATAATTGCTTGTGCGCCACTGCCCTAAAATGGCGCCGAGAGTAGTGGAGATGGGTGGATCTGTGACGTCTGTAGGCAGCTGAATCCTGATTTGCAAGATGTCTGTGTAGCCTGTGGAGCTCCCCGCCCATGCCCCTGTTGTCTCATCTTCCAGACCAACGCCCAGGGATGGCAGAAGTGAGGTTATGGCTGTTTCCACTGGCAGCCATGTTAGTACACCCAGACCAACATCTCCGGCCCTCACCGCCCCTCAGATCACGCCCCCTTTATCCGGTGATTCCAGTGATAGCCACATCCAGTTCCTATCACAAACCCTCAAGCCCGGAAGAGGTCAAACCCCCGGGAGCCCCCTTTCCGAGTGTCCGAGTGTCTATGCCCAGTTCAGCTATAAAAGACCTCACTGTATACCACTATTATGATGTTTAGAGGATTATACGTTCAAAACTTTGGTTGGGATCTAGTAAAGAAAAGGAAAATTGGGAAGGTCTGGTAAATTTCTCTTAACTTCAAGTATAGTTTAAGAGATTCTGAACACTTGTGGTAATTACTAGAGTGAGTTTTGCTATGAAAGAAAAAAAAAAATTGCGCAAAAATATTAATGTGTAATCTTGGTGTCAGTATATTAACTGCTGTTTGAGTTTTATTCCTATTTTATTTCTGTAGAGGGCAATCAAAGCATTTCAATTGACTGCCAAGAGCTTCAAGGTCGTTTTATCTCATAGACTGCCAGATGCTGGAGGAAGAGCAAAGAAGACGAAACTTGGCTTTGTGCCAGCACCAGAGTCCACAGTCTATGTATTATATCAAAAGAAGTGATTTGGTACAAAAAAAAGAAAAAATAAAAGGGGTTAACCTGAGTAACGTATAATGACAATGTGTATATAGGGATATCCAAGCATATGATTTAATTGTTATGTTTTAAATTATTGTTTGTCTGTTATTGTTTTTCAAACTGTTGTATCCACAAAAGAGCAAAAAGGTGATAGTGAAAAGTTTTGAATCTTCACAGCGTAGGTATGGGAGGTCACGGAGGGGGAGACGGCCACTCACCCTCTGTCGCCTCGCCAACCTACAAGTTGGGGTTTTACCCCAAGTTAAAATCTTTATGCAAAAGTTCAAGGCACACAGAGATTGGATTAATGGTATCATCTATGTATTACAGAGAATATTCTGATTTTTACTTGTTTGTTTATATATCTATGTGTTTATGTTTTATTTATGGGAGTGGGAAATAATGAGGTGAAACTTCTTCTTTGTGTCTTATCCCATAGTTATGTGTTGAAACCTATGTTGGAATTTTATATCCCGTTGTGTTATGCTAATTATTCTAACGTGTCTTCTTCTTGTCTAAAAATTTACCATAAGAGACCAGAATCCTTTTCCTGAGCTGACTCAGATCACGGTTATGAGGGAAGGTAACTCATCTGGTCTGTGCCGTATTTTCATCTTTGTATATTATTCTTTATAATTTGTATCATACAGAAGTGTGCACAATATCACACTAGCTTCCGTTCTCTTTTTATGTAGTCACTGATCCCACATAGAATTGTCTTAGTAAAGCATTTGGTGTTGCCTTCTTTAAAGCCGTACCCGACCCCTTAAGATAGTTGGAAAAACATATAGTGCTATAAGAGGGGTACGGTAGAAGGTTTCTCTTGTTAGGACTGTGTTGTTAGCAACATTTTGATCTTAAAAGAAAAATTTTAGGAAAACTCTGATAATCTGGAATTTTGAGACGTCCATCCGATAATCCGGAATATAGTGTGAAATTGTGTTAATCATGTATTTTAGTCAATGAGCGGTCACAATGTGTTAGATTATGTGAATCGTGAAATGAATGATTGAAAAATGTTGATGTAATGAAAGGATGCCAGAAAGTGGCATGAGACAGGAGGTTTAGGTATGTTGGGTATGTTGCCTAAGTTTAGGATGTCAAAAAGATGGAACTCTGAATGTTGAAACATAAAGTGATGTGATAATATGCACATAATAGGATGGGTATCAGATTTTAGGGTGAAGCAAGTGATAGTTTGCCCCAGCAAGTGAAAGGATTGTGCAAAAAAGTGAACATAGGTTGGTAAGCTGATTGAAACCAGGATTGTCCCCATTATAGGAAAACTGTTATTGAAACTTAGAAACTCAGTAAGGTGTCCGAATTTGAAAACGTGTATGTGTATGTTGATTGATAAAAAGACGTAGAACAGATTATCTTTGTAATGATCTTTTGGTGTTAGGAAAAAGGAAAAAAAAAGAGAAAAATTCCTTTGTGTCTATAAAAAAAAAAAAAAAAAAAAAAAAAAAAAGAATTAGAAGGCACTCCCATACCTGTTGTATAGTATTCTGTGTGTATGATTTTGTTGTGTGACCAGGAGATTGATTTGATCCCTCAGTTAATGTTTCTGCTTTCTCTGCTCATATATATATATGTTCTGAATATGTGCCTAACCTTATTGTATTGATATCATGAGATTGTACAAATGTGTTTCTGTTTCTTTGAGAGAGATTGCTGAGGTCTGTAGTCCTACACAAGACACAGCTATGAGATACGGGGGGGGGGGGGGGATATTCAGCCGCAGCTATGAGTGGGATAGGCAGCTATGTGAGCTGCAGCATGATAAGATAATACTGGCTCTTCTTGTATTGTCTAGCTTTGACCTTGCAGAGACTTTGTATATCTCTCTCACAGAACATGAAGTACTTTTGGAAAAAAAAAAAAAAAAGGTCCAGTCCACGTAATATTAAGATTGTGTTAAAGTTCATTTCTCTGACAAGTCACATTTGCTTGCTGCATTAGAAGGTTTTAGTTTTGTTTTTGTTTGTTTGTTTTTTGTTTTTTTCCAGGGGGGAAAGACAGAACAGTCATGTGTGGGATGTGTAGCTGCTTGCACAAGAAGACACTGATTAAATCTCACATTGGAAGTAAAGATGGGAATGAGTCTTGTTGAAGTGTGTCTTGTTTATGTCTCCTAATGTAGCCTTTCCACTCTGCACTAAAAGTTCTTTTTAACTGGTTAACTGTCAGGATCTGAGTTGTTTGGAAAATTGTTGTTTGTTTTCCTGCACGCCCCATCCTATTTATTATCGTTGGTAGCTGCACCTATTCTTTCATCAGGGGTGACCATCTTTAGTATCCCAGTCCCTAGCCTCTTTCAGCTCTCACCCCACCTGTCTGTAAGGTCTTCGTGTTTAGAGAGCCAGAAGTTGTCGGGGCCAAGCTTAGCTTGGGAACAGCTGACCAACACCCGCAGGCAGGGCCTAGTCAGCCAGTAGCGCCAGGGAGAGTTTTCCTACCCCATTCCCATAGAGGTGCATGCAGCATTCAGTATATGGAGACCTATTATGGGACTTCAGCTGAACTTGAAGTCATCGCTTGAACATGGTACAATGTCTGAGGGTAGGTGTTGGATATAGTAGAATTATGGTCCGATCTGGAGGGCAAGAACTTTTGTGTGATGGAGACCCTGCGGCTGCTCATAGGGTGGTATAGTCAGAAGTCATGGCACACACCAAGGCTGATACGAAAGAAAGTGGAGGTAGCATGTGGGCAGACACTGCCATTAGCCCAGCTGCGGAAGCCTAGGGGACATGTTTTACTGATAAGGGGTCACACCCAAACCTTTTAGCTCTCTTTTCAGGTTTTATGACACTGATGCACCGAAAATGGTCCAGGAGGAAAGGAGACTTGGAAAGAGGATGTACAAGTCCTGGTGTCTGGTGGTAAGAGAGTATGTACTGAGAACATTGTTCCCACTTATGGCATAAGCAGCTTCTTACTAAGTGTACTGTTTAGAAGTAGCCATGTGTGACCTGGTGAGCGGAGGATGGGCAGCTGCAGGATTTAGCATCACTATAGTCAGATATATATGTGAGCCCGCATGGCATGTGCTAGGCCAGTGAGCCAGGCCTGAAGCCCTTGTACCTGTTCCAGAGATTGCAGGTTGAGTATATACAGTAAGACGGAATGAGTACGTGCTTGTGTGTAGTTGTCTCCCTTCAGGATGGCTTGGGGCATATCTGGTGAGGAAAAACCATCACAAACAGTCCGTGTACAAAGTCCACTAGTTCTGGGGCAGACGTGTCTACGCGTGTCATTATTGGTTACCTGAATCTATTGTCCATAAGTAGGCGGTGTGTTTCACACTAAGTTGAAAAGAGGAAAATTGATATTTAGCCCTGTCTTTGGATTGTATTTTTTATAAATGTTCCAGATGTAATATGTTGTGCTGACTGACTATGTGACGAATCATCAAAGACATATGATTAATGTATATTCTCGAGTTTTTCCCTTTTTCCCTCCAGATTCTAAGTCAGTGGAAGGAACTTATAAACTAAAACCCAAAGATTGGATGGTGATAAGGAGATATATGAGATTCAATGGTCACTTCCGGTTCCTGTTGATCGCCAGTACAGCTGTGAGAGTATAAGGAAAACCTTAAACCTTTGCCCACTTGATGATGTTCTTGAAAACAAATGGGACAATGAACTGTTAGGGGATATGGACCTTGAGAAGAGAAAATTTGAAGACTGTTGGATCTATCTGAACTTATATTCCTGTTATGTTTCTATAGTTATTATATTCATATTGTTTATAGGTCTGACAATAGTCAATGTATATGCTTTCTATAAGATCTGAAGGGTATTTCCTTACAGTCCGGTAGTGAGAGATAGGGACAGACATCTCACCCTGCATTCCCTTTGTCTGGAGCTGTTTCAAGGGGGGACTATTAAGGTCATGTGTATATACATGCTGGTAACTGTACCTGCTTTACTGCCAATGAAACATCTGGAGTCAAACTAGGCATATTTGGCTCTGACTTCTGCATGGAAAACTCTACCACACCCTTCTTCTCTCTCCAAAACTGACTAGCTATAGATATGATCACAGCAGAAAGAGGTGGAGTCTGCTCCATGATTGGTGAAGAATGTTGTACTCACATTCCCGATAACACTGTATAGAAATTTCAGGGAAAGAAAAATATAATTTAGGGGGGAATGTGAAGGTAAACCATGTCCATTCTTATTTTTATACATGCTTTATGCTGCTTAAGAAATTATATTTTTCTTTGTGCAACGTTTATACATTAAGATGGCGCCTGTATCCAGTATCACACCCAGATGCTGACGCACATGATCGTCATGTGGTTTACAAGAAAGACAGTATCATTTCTCGGGAAATCAAAAGCTAAGAGATGTTGAAACTTAAGAGCCAATGGCTGATCGCCAGTGTATTCGGATACAAGACGTATATGCTTACAGCCTGCCGTTATCTTATCTTTCTTGCATTCCTGTATAAAAACTGTAACTTCCTCAATAAACCTCAGTACTGTGTGAGCGCCCAGTTGCATGGACTGAGATTGAAACTGCATCAACGTCAGTGTTTATTTTTGTCAGTGCGCACATGCATGATTGATTTGGAGCAGGTGACTGACCACTCGAAGTGACCCGTATTCTGGCGGAGGTCACTACCTCAACAGGCCAAAGCTAGGGCTAAGTTTAGGGTATAGAATAACACCTGGGCTAGAGTTGAGTGCTGTGATCAAATTAAAGTTAGTGAGGGTAGCTTGGAAAAAGTTTGCGTTAGGGTTGGGCCCAGATAAAGCTAGGGTTAGGGTTAAGGAATGGGACAAAGCTAGGGTTAGGGTTGAGGACTGGGCCAAAGATAGGGTTAAGTTTGGGGTATAGAATAACACCGGAGTTAGGGTTGAGTGCTGTGATCAAACTAAAGTTAGTGTGGAGAGCTTGGAAAAAGTTTGTGTTAGGGTTAGGCTGGATTAAAACTAGGGTTAGGGTTAAGGAATGGACAAAGCTAGGGTTAGGGTTGAGGACTGGGCCAAAGCTAAGGTTAAGTTTGGGGTATAGAATAACACCTGGGTTAAGGATGATTGTTGTGATCAATCTAAAGTTAGTGTTGGGAGTTTGGAAAAAGGTTGGGTAAGGGTTGAGGACTAAGTCAAAGCTAAGACTAAGTTTGGTGGCTAGAATAACACATGGGTTAGGAGTGAATGTTGTGATCATTCTAAAGTTAGTGTTGGGAGTTTGGAAAATGTCTGGGTTAGGGTTGAGAAAAAGATAGGGTTAGGATTGAGGAAAGGGAGAAAGCTAGGGTTAGGGTTGAGGACTGAGCCAAAGCTAAGGTGAAGTTTGGGGGCTAGAATAAAACCAGGGCTAGGGTTAAGTACTGTGATTAAACTAGAGTTAGTGTGGGGAGCTTGGAAAAAGTTTGGGTTAGGGTTGGGCTGAAATAAATCTAGGGTTAGGGTTGAGGACTGGGCCAAAGCTAGGGTTAAATTTGGTGGCTAGAATAAAACCTAGGTTAGAGATGAGTGTTGTGTTCAATCTAAAGTTAGTGTGGAGAGTTTGGAAAATGGTTGGGTTAGGGTTGGGCTAGGATATAAAGCTAGGGTTAGGGTTGAGTACTGGGCCAAAGCTAGGGTTAAGTCGGCTGGCTAGAATAACACCTGGGTTAGGGATGAATGTTGTGATCAATCTAAAGTTAGTGTTAGGAGTTTGGAAAAAGTTTAGGTTAGGGTTGAGGAATGGGAAAATACTAGGGTTAAGTTTGGGGTATAGAATAACACCTGGGTAAGGGTTGAGTGCTGTGATCAAACTAAACTTAGTGTGGGGAGCTGGGACAACGTTAAGGTTAGGGTTGGGCTGGGTCAAAGCTTGGGTTAAGTTTGAGGAATGGGACAAAGCTAGGGTTAAGTTAGGTGGCTAGAATAATACCTGGGTTAGAGATGAATGTTGTGATCAATCTAAAGTTAGTTTGGGGAACCTAGAAAAACTTTGGGTTAGGGTTGAGGACTGGGCCAAAGCTAGGGTTAAGTTTGGGGGATAGAATTACACCTGGGCTAGGGTTGATTGCTGTGATCAAACAAAAGTTAGCAAAGGGAGCTGGGACAGCGATAAGGTTAGGGTTGGGCTGGGGCAAAGCTTGGGTTGAGTTTGGTGGCTTGATTAACACCAGAGATAGAGATGACTGTTGTGATCAATCTAAAGTTAGTGTTGGGAGTTTGGAAAAAGGTTGGGTTAGGGTTGGGCTGGGACAAAGCTAGGGTTAGGGTTGAGGAGTGGGCCAAAGCTAGGATGAAGTTTGGGATATAGAATAACACTGGGTTAATTTTAACAGTGAGACAAAGAATATCAAAAATAAAATACAGAAAATCATATTGTAGAAATTTTATTATTTTTTTTATTTTGCATACATATTTGATATCCCTCTTGTTTGATCCCTCTAGCAAATAAGAATTAATACTTGGTGGCAAAACCCTTGTTGGCAACCCCCTCCCCCAACCCCCCCGTGTAGTTTTAGGCTGATCTCTCACCTTCTTCATAATCAAGGATAGGCTACAAGGTGAGATTTTGCATGGAGCCCCAGATCAATGTTGATTCACCGTCATTTTGTATTTTTTCCATTTCCTTACTATTGCACCAACAGATGTCTCCCCCCACCCAACATCTTACTTACGGTTTTGTGGCCAATCCCAGCCTTGTGCAGGTCTATGATCTTATCCTTGACATCCTTAGAATGCTCTTTGGTCTTGCCCATGTTGTAGAGGTTAGAGTTTGACTGATTAATTGAGTCTGTGACCAGGAGTCATTTATACAGGTGACAATATAAGACAGCTGTCTTTAATACAGATAATGAGTTGATTAAGAGCATCTAACTAGTCTGTAGGTGCCAGGACTCTTAATGGTTGGTAGGGGATCAAATACTTATCGCTGTGCGGAGGTTGCCAGGCCTCTCCTCTCTGTGCTCCCGAGTCCCCAGCTTCTGGGTCTCAAGAGACAGGCTGGAACCTTTGCAGCAGTGTGTGGGGGTTGCAGGTCTCCGGAGCTGGATAGGGGACTTCCGGTTTTGGCCTAATGATGGGCAGGAACCTATTTAAGCATGGCTATAGTTAGGGTTGAGGACTGGGACTAAGCTAGGGTTAGGGTTAAGGACTGGGACAACGCTAGGGTTAAGATTGGGGCTATAGTCAGGGTTGAATGCTGAAATCATCCTAAAGTTAGAGAGGGAAGCTTGAAAAAATTTAGGTTAGGGTTGGGCTGTGTCAAAGCTAGGGTTAGGGTTGAGGAATGGGACAAAGCTAGGGTTAGGGTTGGGGACTGGACCAAAGCTAGGGCTGAGTTTGGGGGTTAGAATATCAACTGTGTTAGGGTTGAGTGCTGTGATCAATATAAAGTTAGTGAGGGGAGCTTGGAAAAAGTTTGAGTTAGGGTTGGGCCCAGATAAAGCTAGGGTTAGGGTTAAGGAATGGGACAAAGCTAGGGTTAGGGTTGAGGAATGGGCCAAAGATAGGGTTAAATTTGGGGTATAGAATAACACCGGGGTTAATTTTAACAGTGAGATAAAGAATATCAAAAATAAAATACAGAAAATCATATTGTAGAAATTTTATTATTTTTTTTATTTTGCTTACATATTTGATATCCCTCTTGTTTGATCCCTCTAGCAAACAAGAATTAATACTTGGTGGCAAAACCCTTGTTGGCAAGCACAGCAGTCAGACATTTTTTGTAGTTGATGACTCCTTTTTGCAGATCATCTCTAAATCATTAAGATTTTGAGGCTGTCGCTTGGCAACTCAGAGGTTCAGCTCCCTACATAAATTTTCTATGGGATTAAGGTCTGGAGACTGGCTAGGCCAATCCATGACCTTAATGTGCTTCTTTTTGAGTCACTCCTTTGTTGCCTTAGCATTTCTCTTTCTCCAAACACAGCGAGTTGAGTTCATGCCAAAGAGCTCAATTTTTGTCTCATCTGACCACAGCACCTTCTCCCAATCACTCTCAGAATCATCCAGGTGTTCATTGTCAAGCTTCAGACTGGCCTGCACATGTGCCTTCTTGAGCAGGGGGACCTTGGAGGCAGTGCAGGAATTGAATCCATTACAAGGTGATGTATTACCAATGGGTTTCTTGGTAACTGTGGTCCTAGCTGTCTTGAGATAATTAACCCCCTCCCCCCCCTGTGTAGTTTTAGGCTGATCCCTCACCTTCCTCATAATCAAGGATAGCCTACAAGGTGAGATTTTGCATGGAGACCCAGATCAATGTTGATTCACAGTCATTTTGTATTTTTTCCATTTCCTTACTATTGCACCAACGGTTGTCTTCCCTCACCCAACATCTTACTTACAGTTTTGTGGCCCATCCCAGCCTTATGCAGGTCTATGATCTTATCCTTGACATCCTTAGAATGCTCTTTGGTCTTGCCCATGTTGTAGAGGTTAGAGTTTGACTGATTAATTGAGTCTGTGACCAGGAGTCATTTATACAGGTGACAATATAAGACAGCTGTCTTTAATACAGATAATGAGTTGATTAAGAGCATCTAACTAGTCTGTAGGTGCCAGGACCCTTAATGGTTGGTAGGGGATCAAATACTTATTGCTGTGCGGAGGTTGCCAGGCCTCTCCTCTCTGTGCTCCCGAGTCCCCAGCTTCTGGGTCTCAAGAGACAGGCTGGAACCTCTGCAGCAGTGTGTGGGGGTTGCAGGTCTCCGGAGCTGGATAGGGGACTTCCGGTTTTGGCCTAATGATGGGCAGGAACCTATTTAAGCATGGCTATAGTTAGGGTTGAGGACTGGGACTAAGCTAGGGTTAGGGTTAAGGACTGGGACAACGCTAGGGTTAAGATTGGGGGCTATAGTCAGGGTTGAATGCTGAAATCATCCTAAAGTTAGAGAGGGAAGCTTGAATAAATTTAGGTTAGGGTTGGGCTGTGTCAAAGCTAGGGTTAGGGTTGAGGAATGGGACAAAGCTAGGGTTAGGGTTGGGGACTGGGCCAAAGCTAGGGCTGAGATTGGGGGTTAGAATATCAACTGTGTTAGGGTTGAGTGCTGTGATCAATATAAAGTTAGTGAGGGGAGCTTGGAAAAAGTTTGCGTTAGAGTTGGGCCCACATAAAGCTAGGGTTAGGGTTAAGGAATGGGACAAAGCTAGGGTTAGGGTTGAAGACTGGGCCAAAGATAGGGTTAAGTTTGGGGTATAGAATAACACCGGGGTTAGGGTTGAGTGCTGTGATCAAACTAAAGTTAGTGTGGAGAGCTTGGACAAAGTTTGGGTTAGGGTTGGGCTGGGTCAAAGCTAGAGTTAGGGTTGAGGAATGGGACAAAGCTAGGGTTAAGTTTGCTTGCTAGAATAACACCTTTGTTAGGGATAAATGTTGTGACCAATCTAAAGTTAGTGTTGGGAGTTTGGAAAAAGGTTGGGTTAGTGTTGAGATGTAGGGCAAAGCTAGGGCTAAGTTTAGGGTATAGAATAACACCTGGGCTAGAGTTGAGTGCTGTGATCAAAATAAAGTTAGTGAGGGGAGCTTGGAAAAAGTTTGCATTAGGGTTGGGCCAGATAAAGCTAGGGTTAGGGTTAAGCAATGGGACAAAGCTAGGGTTAGGGTTGAGGACTGGGCCAAAGATAGGGTTAAGTTTGGGGTATAGAATAACACCGGGGTTAGGGTTCAGTGCTGTGATCAAACTAAAGTTATTGTGGAGAGCTTGGAAAATGTTTGGGGTAGGGTTGGGCTGGGTCAAAGCTAGGGTTAGGGTTGAGGAATGGGACAAAGCTAAGGTTAAGTTTGCTGGCTAGAATAACACCTGGGTTAGGGATAAATGTTGTGACCAATCTAAAGTTAGTGTTGGGAGTTTGGAAAAAGGTTGGTTAGTGTTGAGAAGTAGGCCAAAGCTAGTGCTAAGTTTAGGGTATAGAATAAAACCCGGGCTAGAGTTGAGTGCCGTGATCAAATTAAAGTTAGTGAGGGGAGCTTGGAAAAAGTTTGCGTTAGGGTTGGGCCCAGATAAAGCTAGGGTTAGGGTTAAGGAATGGGACAAAGCTAGGGTTAGGGTTGAGGACTGGGCCAAAGATAGGGTTAAGTTTGGGGTATAGAATAACACCGGGGTTAGGGTTCAGTGCTGTGATCAAACTAAAGTTATTGTGGAGAGCTTGGAAAAAGTTTGGGGTAGGGTTGGGCTGGATTAAAACTAGGGTTAGGGTTAAGGAATGGGACAAAGCTAGGGTTAGGGTTGAGGACTGGGCCAAAGCTAAGGTTAAGTTTGGGGTATAGAATAACACCTGGGTTAGGGATGATTGTTGTGATCAATCTAAAGTTAGTTAGTGTTGGGAGTTTGGAAAAAGTTTGGGTAAAGGTTGAGGACTAAGCCAAAGCTAAGACTAAGTTTGGTGGCTAGAATAACACATGGGTTACGGGTGAATGTTGTGATCATTCTAAAGTTAGTGTTGGGAGTTTGGAAAATGTCTGGGTTAGGGTTGAGAAAAAGATAGGGTTAGGATTGAGATAAGGGAGAAAGCTAGGGTTTTATTGAGGACTGAGCCAAAGCTAGGGTTAAGTCGGCTGGCTAGAATAACACCTGGGTTAGGGATGAATGTTGTGATCAATCTAAAGTTAGTGTTGGGAGTTTGGAAAAAGTTTAGGTTAGGGTTGAGGAATGGAAAAAAGCTAGAGTTAAGTTTGGGGTATAGAATAACACCTGGGCTAGGGTTGAGTGCTGTGATCAAACTAAAGTTAGTGTGGGGAGCATGGAAAAAGTTTGGGTCAGGGTTGGGCTCGGCTAAAGCTAGGGTTAGGGTTGAGGACTGGGCCAAAGCTAGGGTTAAGTTTGGGGTATAGATTAACACCTGGGTAAGGGTTGAGTGCTGTGATCAAACTAAACTTAGTGTGGGGAGCTGGGACAATGTTAAGGTTAGGGTTGGGCTGGGTCAAAGCTTGGGTTAAGTTTGAGGAATGGGACAAAGCTAGGGTTAAGTTAGGTGGCTAGAATAACACCTGGGTTAGAGATGAATGTTGTGATCAATCTAACGTTAGTTTGGGGAACCTTGAAAAACTTAGGGTTAGGTTTGAGGACTGGGCCAAAGCTAGGGTTAAGTTTGGGGGATAGAATTACACCTGGGCTAGGGTTGATTGCTGTGATCAAACAAAAGTTAGCAAAGGGAGCTGGGACAGCGATAAGGTTAGGGTTGGGCTGGGGCAAAGCTTGGGTTGAGTTTGGTGGCTAGATTAACACCAGAGATAGAGATGACTGTTGTGATCAATCTAAAGTTAGTGTTGGGAGTTTGGAAAAAGGTTGGGTTAGGGTTGGGCTGGGACAAAGCTAGGGTTAGGGTTGAGGAGTGGGCCAAAGCTAGGATGAAGTTTGGGATATAGAATAACACTGGGTTAATTTTAACAGTGAGACAAAGAATATCAAAAATAAAATACAGAAAATCATATTGTAGAAATTTTATTATTTTTTTATTTTGCATACATATTTGATATCCCTCTTGTTTGATCCCTCTAGCAAACAAAAATTAATACTTGGTGGCAAAACCCTTGTTGGCAAGCACAGCAGTCAGACATTTTTTGTAGTTGATGACTCCTTTTTGCAGATCATCTCTAAATCATTAAGATTTTGAGGCTGTCGCTTGGCAACTCAGAGGTTCAGCTCCCTACATAAATTTTCTATGGGATTAAGGTCTGGAGACTGGCTAGGCCAATCCATGACCTTAATGTGCTTCTTTTTGAGTCACTCCTTTATTGCCTTAGCATTTCTCTTCCTCCAAACACAGCGAGTTGAGTTCATGCCAAAGAGCTCAATTTTTGTCTCATCTGACCACAGCACCTTCTCCCAATCACTCTCAGAATCATCCAGGTGTTCATTGTCAAGCTTCAGACTGGCCTGCACATGTGCCTTCTTGAGCAGGGGGACCTTGCAGGCAGTGCAGGAATTGAATCCATTACAAGGTGATGTGTTACCAATGGGTTTCTTGGTAACTGTGGTCCTAGCTGCCTTGAGATAATTAACCCCCTCCCCCCCCCCCCTGTGTAGTTTTAGGCTGATCCCTCACCTTCCTCATAATCAAGGATAGCCTACAAGGTGAGATTTTGCATGGAGCCCCAGATCAATGTTGATTCACAGTCATTTTGTATTTTTTCCATTTCCTTACTATTGCACCAACAGTTGTCTCCCCTCACCCAACATCTTACTTACGGTTTTGTGGCCCATCCCAGCCTTGTGCAGGTCTATGATCTTATCCTTGACATCCTTAGAATGCTCTTTGGTCTTGCCCATGTTGTAGAGGTTAGAGTTTGACTGATTAATTGAGTCTGTGACCAGGAGTCATTTATACAGGTGACAATATAAGAAAGCTGTCTTTAATACAGATAATGAGTTGATTAAGAGCATCTAACTAGTCTGTAGGTGCCAGGACTCTTAATGGTTGGTAGGGGATCAAATACTTATCGCTGTGCGGAGGTCGCCAGGCCTCTCCTCTCTGTGCTCCCGAGTCCCCAGCTTCTGGGTCTCAAGAGACAGGCTGGAACCTCTGCAGCAGTGTGTGGGGGTTGCAGGTCTCCGGAGCTGGATAGGGGACTTCCGGTTTTGGCCTAATGATGGGCAGGAACCTATTTAAGCATGGCTATAGTTAGGGTTGAGGACTGGGACTAAGCTAGGGTTAGGGTTAAGGACTGGGACAATGCTAGGGTTAAGATTGGGGGCTATAGTCAGGGTTGAATGCTGAAATCATCCTAAAGTTAGAGTGGGAAGCTTGAAAAAATTTAGGTTAGGGTTGGGCTGTGTCAAAGCTAGGGTTAGGGTTGAGGACTGGGCCAAAGCTAGGATGAAGTTTGGGATATAGAATAACACTGGGTTAATTTTAACAGTGAGACAAAGAATATCAAAAATAAAATACAGAAAATCATATTGTAGAAATTTTATTATTTTTTTTATTTTGCATACATATTTGATATCCCTCTTGTTTGATCCCTCTAGCAAATAAGAATTAATACTTGGTGGCAAAACCCTTGTTGGCAACCCCCTCCCCCAACCCCCCCGTGTAGTTTTAGGCTGATCTCTCACCTTCTTCATAATCAAGGATAGGCTACAAGGTGAGATTTTGCATGGAGCCCCAGATCAATGTTGATTCACCGTCATTTTGTATTTTTTCCATTTCCTTACTATTGCACCAACAGATGTCTCCCCCCACCCAACATCTTACTTACGGTTTTGTGGCCAATCCCAGCCTTGTGCAGGTCTATGATCTTATCCTTGACATCCTTAGAATGCTCTTTGGTCTTGCCCATGTTGTAGAGGTTAGAGTTTGACTGATTAATTGAGTCTGTGACCAGGAGTCATTTATACAGGTGACAATATAAGACAGCTGTCTTTAATACAGATAATGAGTTGATTAAGAGCATCTAACTAGTCTGTAGGTGCCAGGACTCTTAATGGTTGGTAGGGGATCAAATACTTATCGCTGTGCGGAGGTTGCCAGGCCTCTCCTCTCTGTGCTCCCGAGTCCCCAGCTTCTGGGTCTCAAGAGACAGGCTGGAACCTTTGCAGCAGTGTGTGGGGGTTGCAGGTCTCCGGAGCTGGATAGGGGACTTCCGGTTTTGGCCTAATGATGGGCAGGAACCTATTTAAGCATGGCTATAGTTAGGGTTGAGGACTGGGACTAAGCTAGGGTTAGGGTTAAGGACTGGGACAACGCTAGGGTTAAGATTGGGGCTATAGTCAGGGTTGAATGCTGAAATCATCCTAAAGTTAGAGAGGGAAGCTTGAAAAAATTTAGGTTAGGGTTGGGCTGTGTCAAAGCTAGGGTTAGGGTTGAGGAATGGGACAAAGCTAGGGTTAGGGTTGGGGACTGGACCAAAGCTAGGGCTGAGTTTGGGGGTTAGAATATCAACTGTGTTAGGGTTGAGTGCTGTGATCAATATAAAGTTAGTGAGGGGAGCTTGGAAAAAGTTTGAGTTAGGGTTGGGCCCAGATAAAGCTAGGGTTAGGGTTAAGGAATGGGACAAAGCTAGGGTTAGGGTTGAGGAATGGGCCAAAGATAGGGTTAAATTTGGGGTATAGAATAACACCGGGGTTAATTTTAACAGTGAGATAAAGAATATCAAAAATAAAATACAGAAAATCATATTGTAGAAATTTTATTATTTTTTTTATTTTGCTTACATATTTGATATCCCTCTTGTTTGATCCCTCTAGCAAACAAGAATTAATACTTGGTGGCAAAACCCTTGTTGGCAAGCACAGCAGTCAGACATTTTTTGTAGTTGATGACTCCTTTTTGCAGATCATCTCTAAATCATTAAGATTTTGAGGCTGTCGCTTGGCAACTCAGAGGTTCAGCTCCCTACATAAATTTTCTATGGGATTAAGGTCTGGAGACTGGCTAGGCCAATCCATGACCTTAATGTGCTTCTTTTTGAGTCACTCCTTTGTTGCCTTAGCATTTCTCTTTCTCCAAACACAGCGAGTTGAGTTCATGCCAAAGAGCTCAATTTTTGTCTCATCTGACCACAGCACCTTCTCCCAATCACTCTCAGAATCATCCAGGTGTTCATTGTCAAGCTTCAGACTGGCCTGCACATGTGCCTTCTTGAGCAGGGGGACCTTGGAGGCAGTGCAGGAATTGAATCCATTACAAGGTGATGTATTACCAATGGGTTTCTTGGTAACTGTGGTCCTAGCTGTCTTGAGATAATTAACCCCCTCCCCCCCCTGTGTAGTTTTAGGCTGATCCCTCACCTTCCTCATAATCAAGGATAGCCTACAAGGTGAGATTTTGCATGGAGACCCAGATCAATGTTGATTCACAGTCATTTTGTATTTTTTCCATTTCCTTACTATTGCACCAACGGTTGTCTTCCCTCACCCAACATCTTACTTACAGTTTTGTGGCCCATCCCAGCCTTATGCAGGTCTATGATCTTATCCTTGACATCCTTAGAATGCTCTTTGGTCTTGCCCATGTTGTAGAGGTTAGAGTTTGACTGATTAATTGAGTCTGTGACCAGGAGTCATTTATACAGGTGACAATATAAGACAGCTGTCTTTAATACAGATAATGAGTTGATTAAGAGCATCTAACTAGTCTGTAGGTGCCAGGACCCTTAATGGTTGGTAGGGGATCAAATACTTATTGCTGTGCGGAGGTTGCCAGGCCTCTCCTCTCTGTGCTCCCGAGTCCCCAGCTTCTGGGTCTCAAGAGACAGGCTGGAACCTCTGCAGCAGTGTGTGGGGGTTGCAGGTCTCCGGAGCTGGATAGGGGACTTCCGGTTTTGGCCTAATGATGGGCAGGAACCTATTTAAGCATGGCTATAGTTAGGGTTGAGGACTGGGACTAAGCTAGGGTTAGGGTTAAGGACTGGGACAACGCTAGGGTTAAGATTGGGGGCTATAGTCAGGGTTGAATGCTGAAATCATCCTAAAGTTAGAGAGGGAAGCTTGAATAAATTTAGGTTAGGGTTGGGCTGTGTCAAAGCTAGGGTTAGGGTTGAGGAATGGGACAAAGCTAGGGTTAGGGTTGGGGACTGGGCCAAAGCTAGGGCTGAGATTGGGGGTTAGAATATCAACTGTGTTAGGGTTGAGTGCTGTGATCAATATAAAGTTAGTGAGGGGAGCTTGGAAAAAGTTTGCGTTAGAGTTGGGCCCACATAAAGCTAGGGTTAGGGTTAAGGAATGGGACAAAGCTAGGGTTAGGGTTGAAGACTGGGCCAAAGATAGGGTTAAGTTTGGGGTATAGAATAACACCGGGGTTAGGGTTGAGTGCTGTGATCAAACTAAAGTTAGTGTGGAGAGCTTGGACAAAGTTTGGGTTAGGGTTGGGCTGGGTCAAAGCTAGAGTTAGGGTTGAGGAATGGGACAAAGCTAGGGTTAAGTTTGCTTGCTAGAATAACACCTTTGTTAGGGATAAATGTTGTGACCAATCTAAAGTTAGTGTTGGGAGTTTGGAAAAAGGTTGGGTTAGTGTTGAGATGTAGGGCAAAGCTAGGGCTAAGTTTAGGGTATAGAATAACACCTGGGCTAGAGTTGAGTGCTGTGATCAAAATAAAGTTAGTGAGGGGAGCTTGGAAAAAGTTTGCATTAGGGTTGGGCCAGATAAAGCTAGGGTTAGGGTTAAGCAATGGGACAAAGCTAGGGTTAGGGTTGAGGACTGGGCCAAAGATAGGGTTAAGTTTGGGGTATAGAATAACACCGGGGTTAGGGTTCAGTGCTGTGATCAAACTAAAGTTTTTGTGGAGAGCTTGGAAAATGTTTGGGGTAGGGTTGGGCTGGGTCAAAGCTAGGGTTAGGGTTGAGGAATGGGACAAAGCTAAGGTTAAGTTTGCTGGCTAGAATAACACCTGGGTTAGGGATAAATGTTGTGACCAATCTAAAGTTAGTGTTGGGAGTTTGGAAAAAGGTTGGTTAGTGTTGAGAAGTAGGCCAAAGCTAGTGCTAAGTTTAGGGTATAGAATAAAACCCGGGCTAGAGTTGAGTGCCGTGATCAAATTAAAGTTAGTGAGGGGAGCTTGGAAAAAGTTTGCGTTAGGGTTGGGCCCAGATAAAGCTAGGGTTAGGGTTAAGGAATGGGACAAAGCTAGGGTTAGGGTTGAGGACTGGGCCAAAGATAGGGTTAAGTTTGGGGTATAGAATAACACCGGGGTTAGGGTTCAGTGCTGTGATCAAACTAAAGTTATTGTGGAGAGCTTGGAAAAAGTTTGGGGTAGGGTTGGGCTGGATTAAAACTAGGGTTAGGGTTAAGGAATGGGACAAAGCTAGGGTTAGGGTTGAGGACTGGGCCAAAGCTAAGGTTAAGTTTGGGGTATAGAATAACACCTGGGTTAGGGATGATTGTTGTGATCAATCTAAAGTTAGTTAGTGTTGGGAGTTTGGAAAAAGTTTGGGTAAAGGTTGAGGACTAAGCCAAAGCTAAGACTAAGTTTGGTGGCTAGAATAACACATGGGTTACGGGTGAATGTTGTGATCATTCTAAAGTTAGTGTTGGGAGTTTGGAAAATGTCTGGGTTAGGGTTGAGAAAAAGATAGGGTTAGGATTGAGATAAGGGAGAAAGCTAGGGTTTTATTGAGGACTGAGCCAAAGCTAGGGTTAAGTCGGCTGGCTAGAATAACACCTGGGTTAGGGATGAATGTTGTGATCAATCTAAAGTTAGTGTTGGGAGTTTGGAAAAAGTTTAGGTTAGGGTTGAGGAATGGAAAAAAGCTAGGGTTAAGTTTGGGGTATAGAATAACACCTGGGCTAGGGTTGAGTGCTGTGATCAAACTAAAGTTAGTGTGGGGAGCATGGAAAAAGTTTGGGTCAGGGTTGGGCTCGGCTAAAGCTAGGGTTAGGGTTGAGGACTGGGCCAAAGCTAGGGTTAAGTTTGGGGTATAGATTAACACCTGGGTAAGGGTTGAGTGCTGTGATCAAACTAAACTTAGTGTGGGGAGCTGGGACAATGTTAAGGTTAGGGTTGGGCTGGGTCAAAGCTTGGGTTAAGTTTGAGGAATGGGACAAAGCTAGGGTTAAGTTAGGTGGCTAGAATAACACCTGGGTTAGAGATGAATGTTGTGATCAATCTAACGTTAGTTTGGGGAACCTTGAAAAACTTAGGGTTAGGTTTGAGGACTGGGCCAAAGCTAGGGTTAAGTTTGGGGGATAGAATTACACCTGGGCTAGGGTTGATTGCTGTGATCAAACAAAAGTTAGCAAAGGGAGCTGGGACAGCGATAAGGTTAGGGTTGGGCTGGGGCAAAGCTTGGGTTGAGTTTGGTGGCTAGATTAACACCAGAGATAGAGATGACTGTTGTGATCAATCTAAAGTTAGTGTTGGGAGTTTGGAAAAAGGTTGGGTTAGGGTTGGGCTGGGACAAAGCTAGGGTTAGGGTTGAGGAGTGGGCCAAAGCTAGGATGAAGTTTGGGATATAGAATAACACTGGGTTAATTTTAACAGTGAGACAAAGAATATCAAAAATAAAATACAGAAAATCATATTGTAGAAATTTTATTATTTTTTTATTTTGCATACATATTTGATATCCCTCTTGTTTGATCCCTCTAGCAAACAAAAATTAATACTTGGTGGCAAAACCCTTGTTGGCAAGCACAGCAGTCAGACATTTTTTGTAGTTGATGACTCCTTTTTGCAGATCATCTCTAAATCATTAAGATTTTGAGGCTGTCGCTTGGCAACTCAGAGGTTCAGCTCCCTACATAAATTTTCTATGGGATTAAGGTCTGGAGACTGGCTAGGCCAATCCATGACCTTAATGTGCTTCTTTTTGAGTCACTCCTTTATTGCCTTAGCATTTCTCTTCCTCCAAACACAGCGAGTTGAGTTCATGCCAAAGAGCTCAATTTTTGTCTCATCTGACCACAGCACCTTCTCCCAATCACTCTCAGAATCATCCAGGTGTTCATTGTCAAGCTTCAGACTGGCCTGCACATGTGCCTTCTTGAGCAGGGGGACCTTGCAGGCAGTGCAGGAATTGAATCCATTACAAGGTGATGTGTTACCAATGGGTTTCTTGGTAACTGTGGTCCTAGCTGCCTTGAGATAATTAACCCCCTCCCCCCCCCCCCCTGTGTAGTTTTAGGCTGATCCCTCACCTTCCTCATAATCAAGGATAGCCTACAAGGTGAGATTTTGCATGGAGCCCCAGATCAATGTTGATTCACAGTCATTTTGTATTTTTTCCATTTCCTTACTATTGCACCAACAGTTGTCTCCCCTCACCCAACATCTTACTTACGGTTTTGTGGCCCATCCCAGCCTTGTGCAGGTCTATGATCTTATCCTTGACATCCTTAGAATGCTCTTTGGTCTTGCCCATGTTGTAGAGGTTAGAGTTTGACTGATTAATTGAGTCTGTGACCAGGAGTCATTTATACAGGTGACAATATAAGAAAGCTGTCTTTAATACAGATAATGAGTTGATTAAGAGCATCTAACTAGTCTGTAGGTGCCAGGACTCTTAATGGTTGGTAGGGGATCAAATACTTATCGCTGTGCGGAGGTCGCCAGGCCTCTCCTCTCTGTGCTCCCGAGTCCCCAGCTTCTGGGTCTCAAGAGACAGGCTGGAACCTCTGCAGCAGTGTGTGGGGGTTGCAGGTCTCCGGAGCTGGATAGGGGACTTCCGGTTTTGGCCTAATGATGGGCAGGAACCTATTTAAGCATGGCTATAGTTAGGGTTGAGGACTGGGACTAAGCTAGGGTTAGGGTTAAGGACTGGGACAATGCTAGGGTTAAGATTGGGGGCTATAGTCAGGGTTGAATGCTGAAATCATCCTAAAGTTAGAGTGGGAAGCTTGAAAAAATTTAGGTTAGGGTTGGGCTGTGTCAAAGCTAGGGTTAGGGTTGAGGAATGGGACAAAGCTAGGGTTAGGGTTGGGGACTGGACCAAAGCTAGGGCTGAGTTTGGGGGTTAGAATATCAACTGTGTTAGGGTTGAGTGCTGTGATCAATATAAAGTTAGTGAGGGGAGCTTGGAAAAAGTTTGCGTTAGAGTTGGGCCCACATAAAGCTAGGGTTAGGGTTAAGGAATGGGACAAAGCTAGGGTTAGGGTTGAGGACTGGGCCAAAGATAGGGTTAAGTTTGGGGTATAAAATAACACCGGGGTTAGGGTTGAGTGCTGTGATCAAACTAAAGTTAGTGTGGAGAGCTTGGAAAAAGTTTGGGTTAGGGTTGGGCTGGGTCAAAGCTAGGGTTAGGGTTGAGGAATGGGACAAAGCTAGGGTTAAGTTTGCTGGCTAGAATAACACCTGTGTTAGGGATAAATGTTGTGACCAATCTAAAGTTAGTGTTGGGAGTTTGGAAAAAGGTTGGGTTACTGTTGAGATGTAGGGTAAAGCTAGGGCTAAGTTTAGGGTATAGAATAACACCTGGGCTAGAGTTGAGTGCTGTGATCAAAATAAAGTTAGTGAGGGGAGCTTGGAAAAAGTTTGCGTTAGGGTTGGGCCCAGATAAAGCTAGGGTTAGGGTTAAGCAATGGGACAAAGCTAGGGTTAGGGTTGAGGACTGGGCCAAAAATAGGGTTAAGTTTGGGGTATAGAATATTACCGGGGTTAGGTTTGAGTCCTGTGATCAAACTAAAGTTAGTGTGGAGAGCTTGGAAAAAGTTTGGGTTAGGGTTGGGCTGGGTCAAAGCTAGGGTAAGGGTTGAGGAATGGGACAAAGCTAGGGTTAAGTTTGCTGGCTAGAATAACACCTGGGTTAGGGATAAATGTTGTGACCAATCTAAAGTTAGTGTTGGGAGTTTGGAAAAAGGTTGGGTTAGTGTTGAGATGTAGGCCAAAGCTAGTGCTAAGTTTAGGGTATAGAATAAAACCCGGGCTAGAGTTGAGTGCTGTGATCAAATTAAAGTTAGTGAGGGGAGCTTGGAAAAAGTTTGCGTTAGGGTTGGGCCCTGATAAAGCTAGGGTTAGGGTTAAGGAATGGGACAAAGCTAGGGTTAGGGTTGAGGACTGGGCCAAAGATAGGGTTAAGTTTGGGGTATAGAATAACACCGGGGTTAGGGTTCAGTGCTGTGATCAAACTAAAGTTATTGTGGAGAGCTTGGAAAAAGTTTGGGGTAGGGTTGGGCTGGATTAAAACTAGGGTTAGGGTTAAGGAATGGGACAAAGCTAGGGTTAGGGTTGAGGACTGGGCCAAAGCTAAGGTTAAGTTTGGGGTATAGAATAACACCTGGGTTAGGGATGATTGTTGTGATCAATCTAAAGTTAGTTAGTGTTGGGAGTTTGGAAAAAGGTTGGGTAAGGGTTGAGGACTAAGCCAAAGCTAAGACTAAGTTTGGTGGCTAGACTAACACCAGAGATAGAGATAACTGTTGTGATCAATCTAAAGTTAGTGTTGGGAGTTTTGAAAAAGGTTGGGTTAGGGTTGGGCTGGGACAAAGCTAGGGTTAGGGTTGAGGAGTGGGCCAAAGCTAGGATGAAGTTTGGGATATAGAATAACACTGGGTTAATTTTAACATTGAGACAAAGAATGTCAAAAATAAAATACAGAAAATCATATTGTAGAAATTTTATTATTTTTTTATTTTGCATACATATTTGATATCCCTCTTGTTTGATCCCTCTAGCAAACAAGAATTAATACTTGGTGGCAAAACCCTTGTTGGCAAGCACAGCAGTCAGACATTTTTTGTAGTTGATGACTCCTTTTTGCAGATCATCTCTAAATCATTAAGATTTTGAGGCTGTCGCTTGGCAACTCAGAGGTTCAGCTCCCTACATAAATTTTCTATGGGATTAAGGTCTGGAGACTGGCTAGGCCAATCCATGACCTTAATGTGCTTCTTTTTGAGTCACTCCTTTGTTGCCTTAGCATTTCTCTTCCTCCAAACACAGCGAGTTGAGTTCATGCCAAAGAGCTCAATTTTTGTCTCATCTGACCACAGCACCTTCTCCCAATCACTCTCAGAATCATCCAGGTGTTCATTGTCAAGCTTCAGACTGGCCTGCACATGTGCCTTCTTGAGCAGGGGGACCTTGCAGGCAGTGCAGGAATTGAATCCATTACAAGGTGATGTGTTACCAATGGGTTTCTTGGTAACTGTGGTCCTAGCTGCCTTGAGATAATTAACCCCCCCCCCCCCCCCCGTGGAGTTTTAGGCTGATCTCTCACCTTCTTCATAATCAAGGATAGCCTACAAGGTGAGATTTTGCATGGAGCCCCAGATCAATGTTGATTCACAGTCATTTTGTATTTTTTCCATTTCCTTACTATTGCACCAACAGTTGTCTCCCCTCACCCAACATCTTACTTACGGTTTTGTGGCCCATCCCAGCCTTGTGCAGGTCTATGATCTTATCCTTGACATCCTTAGAATGCTCTTTGGTCTTGCCCATGTTGTAGAGGTTAGAGTTTGACTGATTAATTGAGTCTGTGACCAGGAGTCATTTATACAGGTGACAATATAAGACAGCTGTCTTTAATACAGATAATGAGTTGATTAAGAGCATCTAACTAGTCTGTAGGTGCCAGGACTCTTAATGGTTGGTAGGGGATCAAATACTTATCGCTGTGCGGAGGTTGCCAGGCCTCTCCTCTCTGTGCTCCCGAGTCCCCAGCTTCTGGGTCTCAAGAGACAGGCTGGAACCTCTGCAGCAGTGTGTGGAGGTTGCAGGTCTCCGGAGCTGGATAGGGGACTTCCGGTTTTGGCCTAATGATGGGCAGGAACCTATTTAAGCATGGCTATAGTTAGGGTTGAGGACTGGGACTAAGCTAGGGTTAGGGTTAAGGACTGGGACAACGCTAGGGTTAAGATTAGGGGCTATAGTCAGGGTTGAATGCTGAAATCATCCTAAAGTTAGAGTGGGAAGCTTGAAAAAATTTGGGTCAGGGTTGGGCTGTGTCAAAGCTAGGGTTAGGGTTGAGGAATGGAAAAAAGCTAGGGTTAGGGTTGGGGACTGGACCAAAGCTAGGGCTGAGTTTGGGGGTTAGAATATCAACTGTGTTAGGGTTGAGTGCTGTGATCAATATAAAGTTAGTGAGGGGAGCTTGGAAAAAGTTTGCGTTAGAGTTGGGCCCACATAAAGCTAGGGTTAGGGTTAAGGAATGGGACAAAGCTAGGGTTAGGGTTGAGGACTGGGCCAAAGATAGGGTTAAGTTTGGGGTATAAAATAACACTGGGGTTAGGGTTGAGTGCTGTGATCAAACTAAAGTTAGTGTGGAGAGCTTGGAAAAAGTTTGGGTTAGGGTTGGGCTGGGTCAAAGCTAGGGTTAGGGTTGAGGAATGAGACAAAGCTAGGGTTAAGTTTGCTGGCTAGAATAACCCCTGGGTTAGGGATAAATGTTGTGACCAATCTAAAGTTAGTGTTGGGAGTTTGGAAAAAGGTTGGGTTAGTGTTGAGATGTAGGCCAAAGCTAGTGCTAAGTTTAGGGTATAGAATAACACCTGGGCTAGAGTTGAGTGCTGTGATCAAATTAAAGTTAGTGAGGGGAGCTTGGAAAAAGTTTGCGTTAGGGTTGGGCCCAGATAAAGCTAGGGTTAGGGTTAAGGAATGGGACAAAGCTAGGGTTAGGTTTGAGGACTGGGCCAAAGATAGGGTTAAGTTTGGGGTATAGAATAACACCGGGGTTAGGGTTCAGTGCTGTGATCAAACGAAGGATTATGTAGATAATCTTGTTTCCCTTAGTCCTAACAGCGGCACAATGTGGGGGTATTTCGTGCCCCTGTGTGCTGGTAGGACAGGCGGAGTTTTAACTAGCCATGTATTAATTTCACATGGCTCGTTCCCTTTAAGAGGGCACAGATACCTCCCCCCTGTGTGTAAATAACAAGTAATAATACATACATTTCAAATAAACAACAATAGGGGGGGAATCCTTGTGCCGCTGTTAGGACTAAGGGAAACAAGATTATCTACATAATCCTTTGTTCCCTGTCGTCCCTACCAGCGGCACAATGTGGGGAAATAGCAAGTAATCCCCATAAGGGTGGGACATTAAACACAAGCAGAATGTAATACAGTGCGCCCGAAGGCAGTAGCTTCTGAGCTATACCGATCAAGTCGGTAGTGCTTCACAAAAGTCGATTCTGAAGACCAGGATGCTGCTGCACAAATCTAATCCAAGGCAAGAGCCTTGATTTCCGCCCAAGAGGTCGACACTGCCCGTGTCCAGTGGGCCCTTAGGACAGTGGGCGGAGGTAAGTTCTGTTTCACAAACGCCAACTTGATTGCTTCCTTCACCCAGCGGGAGATGGTTGCTTTAGAAGCCTTGCGGCCTTTATGGCAAACTACATAATTTATTAATAAGTTTTCAGATCTCCTGAAAGCGCGCATGCGCTGAAGATAAATCTGCAGGTTCTGGACTAAATCCAGAGTATGCCACCTCTCCTCCTCAGGGGAAGTGGGTACTGGAAAAGGTTGGCAGGCAAATGAGCTGACACACATTTGCCCTAGAAGAAACCTTAGGCCTGAACCCTGGCAGAAATCTTAACTGAACACGGTCTTCAAAGAAGGCAATGTAAGGAGCTTCCGATGAGAGTGCTTGAAGCTCCCCTACTCTTTTTGCCGAGGTGACAGCGAGGAGAAAAGATACCTTATAGGTCAGCCACTTTAGATCCACCTCCTCCAGGGGTTCGAATGGAGCAACACAAAGTGCCTTTAGGACCATGTTGAGGTCCCATTGATGACAGGAGCAGATACTGCTGGTCTCAGCCTAGTTGCCCCTTTGATAAAGGTGCTCACTAAAGGATCTTGAGACAACCGCCTCCCCAGATAGGCGGACAGAGCGGCCACATGTACCTTCAGGGTAGAAGCTGCAAGCCCTCTGTCTAGGCCGTCCTGAAGGAAATCCAGGATCGCCCTCACAGGGGGATCGGAGGAGTCCACTTTGTGATCCGTGCACCAGGCCTGGAAAATATTACCGACCCTACGGTAATTCTTATTGGTAGAGTTGGCCCTGGCGCTGGCTAAAGTCCTTAGGATGCCTTCAGACAGTCCTCTATTCCTTAATAGGGACTGGTCAACCTCCAGGCTGTCAGATTGAATCTCCTCAGATCGTGGTGTCTCAGCTCTCCTTGTGTCACCAGATCTGGGAGGGGGGAAGCCTCCAATACCTGCCTTGACTCATCCACATGAGCTGGGCAAACCAAGTCCTTTTCGGCCAGAACGGGATTATGGCAACTCCCGAGACTTGGTCCTGTCTGATTTTCATCAATACCTTGGGTATGATGGAAACTGGAGGGAAAATGTATATCAGCCTGAACCTCCATGGGATGGACAGGGCATCCACTGCCAAGGCATTGTCCTCCTGGTACAGAGAACAGAAGGTTTCCACCTTGGCGTTGAGTCAGGTTGCCATGAGGTCGACGTCTGGAAGGCCCCATGCTTGGACAATCTGTTGGAATCTGTCTTGATTGAGAGACCATTCTCCTGATACAGGGATACCCCGACTCAACTGATCCGCTACTATGTTCAGGGAGCCCTTGATGTGAACAGCGGATATGTGGGACAGATTCTTCCCTGCCCACGTGAAAATCAAGTTCGCCTCTCTCAGTAGGGCTGGAACCCTGGTGCCGCCTTGCTTGTTCAAGTATACTACCGTCGTCATGTTGTCTGACCGGACCTTGACTGCCTTCCCTTCGAGAAAAGGGGCAAAGTACTTCAGCACCAGATAGACTGCTTTTAGCTCCTTCAGGTTGGAGGTTCCTACCTTTGGATTCCTCCACAGACCCTGGACGGTCCCGCCGTCTAGGTGGGCTCCCCATCCCGTATGGGACGCATCTGTTGTCAACAGGGTCCAACGAGGTTGGACCGAGGACCTTCCGTCTTTCAGGTGTCTCCACCATCTGAGGGAAAGACGGGTACCGGGAGAAAGGCAGATCTTCCTGTGCAGTCCCCGTGGAGATCTGTTCCAGGCTCTCAACACCTCCATCTGAAGGGGACGCAAATGCCATGAAGCCCAAGGGACCGCCTTGGCTGAAGACGACATTAGGCCTAGGACCCGCATGGCGGTGCGGATGGTGACCCGCCGGGTCCGGAAAAAGGCCCTGCACTGAAGCTTCTATTTTCGCTCGCCTTGGACGGGATAGGAAAATCTGCATGCTCTGGGAATCCAGAATAAACCCTAGGAATTTCTTCCGGGTGGATGGCACTATTTCTGACTTCTCCCAATTGATCAGCCAACCCAACTCCTGGAGGAAGGAGATGGCTATCTGGAGGTGGTGATGGAGAATTGAAGTAGACTGAGCTTTTATAAGCCAGTCGTCGAGGTAGGGAACCACGAAGAGGCCTTGCAGTCTGAGGATGGCGGTAACTGGTGCGACCATCTTGGTGAATATGTACGGGGCTGACGATATGCCGAATGGCAGAGCAGTGAACTGTAGGTGCTCTCTGTGACCAGCCATAAGAATGGCTATGCGTAGATACTTCTTGTGTGGCGGGAAGGTGGGCATCCTTCAGGTCCAGGGTGACCATGACCTCGTCGCGCAATAGAAAGTTGGTTACTGAGTCTATGGACTTCATCCTGAATGGCTTTCCCTTTATGAAAAGGTTGAGGAACCGAAGATCTATAATCATCCGCCACCCTCCTGTGGACTTTGGAACCAGGAATACGGGTGAATAAACTCCTTATCCCACTTCTGAGGGAGGGACCCTTTCCAGGTCCCCCTTTGCAAAATATTCTGCCACGGAAGCCTCCAGGCAGACCTGTTGTAGAGCTGGTAAAACCCGCGTAGTGATGAACCGGTCCACAGGAGGGTGTGAGAACTCTATTGCGTACCCCCGCTGAACGAACTGAAGGACCCATGGATCCAAAATGTGAAGATGCCACGCCACGGAAAAATTTGGAAAGGCGCCCTCCTACGGGAGAGCTGGACACAGAGAGCGAAGCCTCCTCAAAACCCCTTCTTCTTAGGGTCTTCCTTGGGGACCCCTTGCCCCGCCCCTTTGGGCGGTATCTGGAGCGTCTCTGGTTACCTTGCTGAGGCCTGTATTGGGATGTAGACTCTCGACCCCTAGAAGGGGAAAGCCTTCTTCTTCTGGTCGCTTGTGGTAGCGACCTGCCTTTACCTTCAGCCAGCCCCTCCATCAGGTCGTCCAGCCCCTGGCCGAAAATCTTCCCTGGTTGAAAGGGGAGGGAGCATAAAGAAAATTTGGAGGTGACATCAGCCCGCCAAGGATTGAGCCACAAGGGCCTCCTGGCAGCGGTATTCAGAGCCATGGTCTTGGAAGCCAGTTTCACCTTCTGTCTTGCTCACTCTCTCAGGAAATCCGTAGCGAGACGGAATTCCCCCATGGACGCCAGGATGACATCCCTGTTGGCCCCGGAGTCGATGTCCCGCTCCAGACGGTCCAACCGGGCTTGAAGCTTATCAGCTACTTCTGTGGAGGCGATGCCCACTGCCATCTGGGCTGAAGCAGACGAATACGCCTTCTTGAGTGTTGAATCCACTCTCCTATCGAGCAAATCTTGGAGGTTTGACCCATCATCGATAGGCACGACAGTGCGACGGGAGAGCTTTGAGATGGCCAAATCCACCTTGGGCGGAGGACCCCAGCGATCCAGCTGGGAGGAATCAATTGGATATACTGCTTTGAAAGCCCTGGTGGTGACATAAGCTTCCTCCGGCTGCTTCCACTCTTGTTCCATTAAACTGGCCATGGAGGCGTCCACTTGAAAAACCCTCCGCTTTTCAGAGGTGGACGCAGAGGCTTCCCCCTCGCCAATCTGGTCCCACGACCAGATGGCCTTCAGCAGCTTGTTAGTCTTCTCACGATGAAAAAATGGGTCTGCTGGAACAGGAGGACTGGTCGTCCGATGATATGGACTCATCCTCCACCTGGAGGCACTCCAGGGAGGGCAGCGAAACAGAACGCCTCTCATGCACTGTTTCTTGGTGAGCTGAGCCAGTGATGTACGGATATCCTTTAAGGAATCATCCTGCAAAAACAAGGATACTCAGAAGCCAGTGGGGACCCTACCCCTTTTAACGTACTCACCATGTACTCCTTGACCTATGCTACCATATCACTGGTAACGGGTTCCTCCCGCAGAGGTCCCCTGCATTGCTGGCAGCATGACCAGTCATAGCCTAGAGGCAAAAAATGACATTCAGGATACTCCCACCATTGGGAGAATTAGCAGACGAAAAAGACCGCACCTACTATCAGGTAGTAGAACGTCACATTCAATACAAGCCAGATGTCTCCTTTTGAAGACTTCATCCGTCTCACTTGATCCCCGGAGGGGTGGAAGACGAAGACATGACAAAGAAACTAGCTTTCAGTGATACCTAAGCATAGGATACGGAACATAAAGGAGTACATTCAAGGAACCATATAAGGAGACTCACCCAGCTTCAGTCAGACAACTTACCAAACTTCAGTCGAGTTTGCACTAGAACAAGTGTAGTTGAAGCAGTAACACGAGCCACAACACGGAACCAGCTAGTGGATTAAACTAGCAGGCAATGAGGGAAGCAGCCATGCCCCTGTTTACAGCCCTGTATCCAGAAAGGGGCGTGGCTTAACAAAAAAATATGTGAGCTCTGTTCCTTGCCCTCCTGAGAGCACTCTCAGGCCTTATGAGTTGCTCCCTCCCTAGCCAACAGACCCTTGGCACATACCTTGCCTCTATAGCCGCACTGCACCGCTGTCTGCGTGGCCCCGGAGCAGCGGATGCCGAAACCGGAAGTGCCGGTGTCACCTCTATGAGCGTCCGGCCAGGAACCTCCTAGACAGAGAAGGTTCTGCAAAAACGGAAGTTCCCCTTCCTGGAGCCGCGCGTACACGCCAGCAGTGCGCGGCTCCACAAAGCCCAAACAAGATGGGACTGCCGGGGATACATGAGGCAAACATTGTGGGAGGGAGGCAGGGATATATGAAGAGATAAAGGAGCCTTTAAACTTACCCCTCTTCTCCCTGCAGGACTGACACAGAAGTCCAGCAGGCCAGAGTGCTTCACTGAAGATGATTTGAACAGGTGAGAACCTGCAACTTACAACTTCTTCCTTCTTTCTCTTTAGGAGGACACAGAGTCCTCTCCACCTGTCCGATCCTTTACACAGGACAGAAAAAAACACACAGGGGGGAGGTATCTGTGCCCTCTTAAAGGGAACGAGCCATGTGAAATTAATACATGGCTAATTAAAACTCCGCCTGTCCTACCAGCACACAGGGGCACGAAATACCCCCACATTGTGCCGCTGGTAGGGACGACAGGGAACTAAAGTTATTGTGGAGAGCTTGGAAAAAGTTTGGGGTAGGGTTGGGCTGGATTAAAACTAGGGTTAGGGTTAAGGAATGGGACAAAGCTAGGGTTAGGGTTGAGGACTGGGCCAAAGCTAAGGTTAAGTTTGGGGTATAGAATAACACCTGGGTTAGGGATGATTGTTGTGATCAATCTAAAGTTAGTTAGTGTTGGGAGTTTGGAAAAAGGTTGGGTAAGGGTTGAGGACTAAGCCAAAGCTAAGACTAAGTTTGGTGGCTAGAATAACACATGGGTTACGGGTGAATGTTGTGGTCATTCTAAAGTTAGTGTTGGGAGTTAGGAAAATGTCTGGGTTAGGGTTGAAAAAAAGATAGGGTTAGGATTGAGATAAGGGAGAAAGCTAGGGTTTTGTTGAGGACTGAGCAAAAGATAGGGTTAAGTCGGCTGGCTAGAATAACACCTGGGTTAGGGATGAATGTTGTGATCAATCTAAAGTTAGTGTTGGGAGTTTGAAAAAAGTTTAGGTTAGGGTTGAGGAATGGAAAAAAGCTAGGGTTAAGTTTGGGGTATAGAATAACACCTGGGCTAGGGTTGAGTGCTGTGATCAAACTAAAGTTAGTGTGGGGAGCATGGAAAAAGTTTGGGTCAGGGTTGGGCTCGGCTAAAGCTAGGGTTAGGGTTGAGGACTGGGCCAAAGCTAGGGTTAAGTTTGGGGTATAGATTAACACCTGGGTAAGGGTTGAGTGCTGTGATCAAACTAAACTTAGTGTGGGGAGCTGGGACAACGTTAAGGTTAGGGTTGGGCTGGGTCAAAGCTTGGGTTAAGTTTGAGGAATGGGACAAAGCTAGGGTTAAGATAGGTGGCTAGAATAACACCTGGGTTACAGATGAATGTTGTGATCAATCTAACGTTAGTTTGGGGAACCTTGAAAAACTTAGGGTTAGGTTTGAGGACTGGGCCAAAGCTAGGGTTAAGTTTGGGGGATAGAATTACACCTGGGCTAGGGTTGATTGCTGTGATCAAACAAAAGTTAGCAAAGGGAGCTGGGACAGCGATAAGGTTAGGGTTGGGCTGGGGCAAAGCTTGGGTTGAGTTTGGTGGCTAGATTAACACCAGAGATAGAGATGACTGTTGTGATCAATCTAAAGTTAGTGTTGGGAGTTTGGAAAAAGGTTGGGTTAGGGTTGGGCTGGGACAAAGCTAGGGTTAGGGATGAGGAGTGGGCCAAAGCTAGGATGAAGTTTGGGATATAGAATAACACTGGGTTAATTTTAACAGTGAGACAAAGAATATCAAAAATAAAATACAGAAAATCATATTGTAGAAATTTTATTATTTTTTTATTTTGCATACATATTTGATATCCCTCTTGTTTGATCCCTCTAGCAAACAAGAATTAATACTTGGTGGCAAAACCCTTGTTGGCAAGCACAGCAGTCAGACATTTTTTGTAGTTGATGACTCCTTTTTTGCAGATCATCTCTAAATCATTCAGACTTTGAGGCTGTCGCTTGAAAACTCAGAGGTTCAGCTCCCTACATAAATTTTCTATGGGATTAAGGTCTGGAGACTGGCTAGGCCAATCCATGACCTTAATGTGCTTCTTTTTGAGTCACTCCTTTGTTGCCTTAGCATTTCTCTTCCTCCAAACACAGCGAGTTGAGTTCATGCCAAAGAGCTCAATTTTTGTCTCATCTGACCACAGCACCTTCTCCCAATCACTCTCAGAATCATCCAGGTGTTCATTGTCAAGCTTCAGACTGGCCTGCACATGTGCCTTCTTGAGCAGGGGGACCTTACAGGCAGTGCAGGAATTGAATCCATTACAAGGTGATGTGTTACCAATGGGTTTCTTGGTAACTGTGGTCCTAGCTGCCTTGAGATAATTAACCCCCTCCCCCCCCCGTGTAGTTTTAGGCTGATCTCTCACCTTCTTCATAATCAAGGATAGCCTACAAGGTGAGATTTTGCATGGAGCCCCAGATCAATGTTGATTCACAGTCATTTTGTATTTTTTCCATTTCCTTACTATTGCACCAACAGTTGTCTCCCCTCACCCAACATCTTACTTACGGTTTTGTGGCCCATCCCAGCCTTGTGCAGGTCTATGATCTTATCCTTGACATCCTTAGAATGCTCTTTGGTCTTGCCCATGTTGTAGAGGTTAGAGTTTGACTGATTAATTGAGTCTGTGACCAGGAGTCATTTATACAGGTGACAATATAAGACAGCTGTCTTTAATACAGATAATGAGTTGATTAAGAGCATCTAACTAGTCTGTAAGTGCCAGGACTCTTAATGGTTGGTAGGGGATCAAATACTTATCACTGTGCGGAGGTTGCCAGGCCTCTCCTCTCTGTGCTCCCGAGTCCCCAGCTTCTGGGTCTCAAGAGACAGGCTGGAACCTCTGCAGCAGTGTGTGGGGGATGCAGGTCTCCGGAGCTGGATAGGGGACTTCCGGTTTTGGCCTAATGATGGGCAGGAACCTATTTAAGCATGGCTATAGTTAGGGTTGAGGACTGGGACTAAGCTAGGGTTAGGGTTAAGGACTGGGACAACGCTAGGGTTAAGATTAGGGGCTATAGTCAGGGTTGAATGCTGAAATCATCCTAAAGTTAGAGTGGGAAGCTTGAAAAAATTTAGGTTAGGGTTGGGCTGTGTCAAAGCTAGGGTTAGGGTTGAGGAATGGGACAAAGCTAGGGTTAGGGTTGGGGACTGGACCAAAGCTAGGGCTGAGTTTGGGGGTTAGAATATCAACTGTGTTAGGGTTGAGTGCTGTGATCAATATAAAGTTAGTGAGGGGAGCTTGGAAAAAGTTTGCGTTAGGGTTGGGCCCACATAAAGCTAGGGTTAGGGATAAGGAATGGGACAAAGCTAGGGTTAGGGTTGAGGACTGGGACAAAGATAGGGTTAAGTTTGGGGTATAGAATAACACCGGGGTTAGGGTTGAGTGCTGTGATCAAACTAAAGTTAGTGTGGAGAGCTTGGAAAATGTTTGGCTTAGGGTTGGGCTGGGTCAAAGTTAGGATTAGGGTTGAGGAATGGGACAAAGCTAGGGTTAAGTTTGCTGGCTAGAATAACACCTGGGTTAGGGATAAATGTTGTGACCAATCTAAAGTTAGTGTTGGGAGTTTGGAAAAAGGTTGGGTTAGTGTTGAGATGTAGGACAAAGCTAGGGTTAAGTTTAGGGTATAGAATAACACCTGGGCTAGAGTTGAGTGCTGTGATCAAAATAAAGTTAGTGAGGGGAGCTTGGAAAAAGTTTGCGTTAGGGTTGGGCCCAGATAACGCTAGGGTTAGGGTTAAGGAATGGGACAAATCTAGGGTTAGGGTTGAGGACTGGGCCAAAGATAGAGTTAAATTTGGGGTATAGAATAACACTGGGTTAATTTTAACAGTGAGACAAAGAATATCAAAAATAAAATACAGAAAATCATATTGTAGATATTTTATTATTTTTTTTATTTTGCTTACATATTTGATATCCCTCTTGTTTGATCCCTCTAGCAATCAAGAATTAATACTTGGTGGCAAAACCCTTGTTGGCAAGCACAGCAGTCAGACATTTTTTGTAGTTGATGACTCCTTTTTGCAGATCATCTCTAAATCATTAAGATTTTGAGGCTGTCGCTTGGCAACTCAGAGGTTCAGCTCCCTACATAAATTTTCTATGGGATTAAGGTCTGGAGACTGGCTAGGCCAATCCATGACCTTAATGTGCTTCTTTTTGAGTCACTCCTTTGTTGCCTTAGCATTTCTCTTCCTCCAAACACAGCGAGTTGAGTTTATGCCAAAGAGCTCAATTTTTGTCTCATCTGACCACAGCACCTTCTCCCAATCACTCTCAGAATCATCCAGGTGTTCATTGTCAAGCTTCAGACTGGCCTGCACATGTGCCTTCTTGAGCAGGGGGACCTTGCAGGCAGTGCAGGAATTGAATCCATTACAAGGTGATGTGTTACCAATGGGTTTCTTGGTAACTGTGGTCCTAGCTGCCTTGAGATAATTAACCCCCTCCCCCCCCCCTGTGTAGTTTTAGGCTGATCCCTCACCTTCCTCATAATCAAGGATAGCCTACAAGGTGAGATTTTGCATGGAGCCCCAGATCAATGTTGATTCACAGTCATTTTGTATTTTTTCCATTTCCTTACTATTGCACCAACAGTTGTCTCCCCTCACCCAACATCTTACTTACGGTTTTGTGGCCCATCCCAGCCTTGTGCAGGTCTATGATCTTATCCTTGACATCCTTAGAATGCTCTTTGGTCTTGCCCATGTTGTAGAGGTTAGAGTTTGACTGATTAATTGAGTCTGTGACCAGGAGTCATTTATACAGGTGACAATATAAAACAGTTGTCTTTAATACAGATAATGAAATGATTAAGAGCATCTAACTAGTCTGTAGGTGCCAGGACTCTTAATGGTTGGTAGGGGATCAAATACTTATTGCTGTGCGGAGGTTGCCAGGCCTCTCCTCTCTGAGCTCCCGAGTCCCCAGGTTCTGGGTCTCAAGAGACAGGCTGGAACCTCTGCAGCAGTGTGTGGGGGTTGCAGGTCTCCGGAGCTGGATAGGGGACTTCCGGTTTTGGCCTAATGATGGGCAGGAACCTATTTAAGCATGGCTATAGTTAGGGTTGAGGACTGGGACTAAGCTAGGGTTAGGGTTAAGGACTGGGACAACGCTAGGGTTAAGATTGGGGGCTATAGTCAGGGTTGAATGCTGAAATCATCCTAAAGTTAGAGAGGGAAGCTTGAATAAATTTAGGTTAGGGTTGGGCTGTGTCAAAGCTAGGGTTAGGGTTGAGGAATGGGACAAAGCTAGGGTTAGGGTTGGGGACTGGGCCAAAGCTAGGGCTGAGATTGGGGGTTAGAATATCAACTGTGTTAGGGTTGAGTGCTGTGATCAATATAAAGTTAGTGAGGGGAGCTTGGAAAAAGTTTGCGTTAGAGTTGGGCCCACATAAAGCTAGGGTTAGGGTTAAGGAATGGGATAAAGCTAGGGTTAAGGTTGAAGACTGGGCCAAAGATAGGGTTAAGTTTGGGGTATAGAATAACACCGGGGTTAGGGTTGAGTGCTGTGATCAAACTAAAGTTAGTGTGGAGAGCTTGGACAAAGTTTGGGTTAGGGTTGGGCTGGGTCAAAGCTAGGGTTAGGGTTGAGGAATGGGACAAAGCTAGGGTTAAGTTTGCTGGATAGAATAACACCCGTGTTAGGGATAAATGTTGTGACCAATCTAAAGTTAGTGTTGGGAGTTTGGAAAAAGGTTGGGTTACTGTTGAGATGTAGGGCAAATCTAGGGCTAAGTTTAGGGTATAGAATAACACCTGGGCTAGAGTTGAGTGCTGTGATCAAAATAAAGTTAGTGAGGGGAGCTTGGAAAAAGTTTGCGTTAGGGTTGGGCCCAGATAAAGCTAGGGTTAGGGTTAAGCAATGGGACAAAGCTAGGGTTAGGGTTGAGGACTGGGCCAATAATAGGGTTAAGTTTGGGGTATAGAATATTACCGGGGTTAGGTTTGAGTCCTGTGATCAAACTAAAGTTAGTGTGGAGAGCTTGGAAAAAGTTTGGGTTAGGGTTGGGCTGGGTCAAAGCTAGGGTAAGGGTTGAGGAATGGGACAAAGCTAGGGTTAAGTTTGCTTGCTAGAATAACACCTGGGTTAGGGATAAATGTTGTGACCAATCTAATGTTAGTGTTGGGAGTTTGGAAAAAGGTTGGGTTAGTGTTGAGATGTAGGCCAAAGCTAGTGCTAAGTTTAGGGTATAGAATAAAACCCGGGCTAGAGTTGAGTGCTGTGATCAAATTAAAGTTAGTGAGGGGAGCTTGGAAAAAGTTTGCGTTAGGGTTGGGCCCAGATAAAGCTAGGGTTAGGGTTAAGGAATGGGACAAAGCTAGGGTTAGGGTTGAGGACTGGGCCAAAGCTAAGACTAAGTTTGGTGGCTAGAATAACACATGGGTTACGGGTGAATGTTGTGATCATTCTAAAGTTAGTGTTGGGAGTTTGGAAAATGTCTGGGTTAGGGTTGAGAAAAAGATAGGGTTAGGATTGAGATAAGGGAGAAAGCTAGGGTTTTATTGAGGACTGAGCCAAAGCTAGGGTTAAGTCGGCTGGCTAGAATAACACCTGGGTTAGGGATGAATGTTGTGACCAATCTAAAGTTAGTGTTGGGAGTTTGGAAAAAGTTTAGGTTAGGGTTGAGGAATGGAAAAAAGCTAGGGTTAAGTTTGGGGTATAGAATAACACCTGGGCTAGGGTTGAGTGCTGTGATCAAACTAAAGTTAGTGTGGGGAGCATGGAAAAAGTTTGGGTCAGGGTTGGGCTCGGCTAAAGCTAGGGTTAGGGTTGAGGACTGGGCCAAAGCTAGGGTTAAGTTTGGGGTATAGATTAACACCTGGGTAAGGGTTGAGTGCTGTGATCAAACTAAACTTAGTGTGGGGAGCTGGGACAATGTTAAGGTTAGGGTTGGGCTGGGTCAAAGCTTGGGTTAAGTTTGAGGAATGGGACAAAGCTAGGGTTAAGTTAGGTGGCTAGAATAACACCTGGGTTAGAGATGAATGTTGTGATCAATCTAACGTTAGTTTGGGGAACCTTGAAAAACTTAGGGTTAGGTTTGAGGACTGGGCCAAAGCTAGGGTTAAGTTTGGGGGATAGAATTACACCTGGGCTAGGGTTGATTGCTGTGATCAAACAAAAGTTAGCAAAGGGAGCTGGGACAGCGATAAGGTTAGGGTTGGGCTGGGGCAAAGCTTGGGTTGAGTTTGGTGGCTAGATTAACACCAGAGATAGAGATGACTGTTGTGATCAATCTAAAGTTAGTGTTGGGAGTTTGGAAAAGGTTGGGTTAGGGTTGGGCTGGGACAAAGCTAGGGTTAGGGTTGAGGAGTGGGCCAAAGCTAGGATGAAGTTTGGGATATAGAATAACAATGGGTTAATTTTAACAGTGAGACAAAGAATATCAAAAATAAAATACAGAAAATCATATTGTAGAAATTTTATTATTTTTTTATTTTGCATACATATTTGATATCCCTCTTGTTTGATCCCTCTAGCAAACAAAAATTAATACTTGGTGGCAAAACCCTTGTTGGCAAGCACAGCAGTCAGACATTTTTTGTAGTTGATGACTCCTTTTTGCAGATCATCTCTAAATCATTAAGATTTTGAGGCTGTCGCTTGGCAACTCAGAGGTTCAGCTCCCTACATAAATTTTCTATGGGATTAAGGTCTGGAGACTGGCTAGGCCAATCCATGACCTTAATGTGCTTCTTTTTGAGTCACTCCTTTATTGCCTTAGCATTTCTCTTCCTCCAAACACAGCGAGTTGAGTTCATGCCAAAGAGCTCAATTTTTGTCTCATCTGACCACAGCACCTTCTCCCAATCACTCTCAGAATCATCCAGGTGTTCATTGTCAAGCTTCAGACTGGCCTGCACATGTGCCTTCTTGAGCAGGGGGACCTTGCAGGCAGTGCAGGAATTGAATCCATTACAAGGTGATGTGTTACCAATGGGTTTCTTGGTAACTGTGGTCCTAGCTGCCTTGAGATAATTAACCCCCTCCCCCCCCCTGTGTAGTTTTAGGCTGATCCCTCACCTTCCTCATAATCAAGGATAGCCTACAAGGTGAGATTTTGCATGGAGACCCAGATCAATGTTGATTCACAGTCATTTTGTATTTTTTCCATTTCCTTACTATTGCACCAACAGTTGTCTCCCCTCACCCAACATCTTACTTACGGTTTTGTGGCCCATCCCAGCCTTGTGCAGGTCTATGATCTTATCCTTGACATCCTTAGAATGCTCTTTGGTCTTGCCCATGTTGTAGAGGTTAGAGTTTGACTGATTAATTGAGTCTGTGACCAGGAGTCATTTATACAGGTGACAATATAAGAAAGCTGTCTTTAATACAGATAATGAGTTGATTAAGAGCATCTAACTAGTCTGTAGGTGCCAGGACTCTTAATGGTTGGTAGGGGATCAAATACTTATCGCTGTGCGGAGGTCGCCAGGCCTCTCCTCTCTGTGCTCCCGAGTCCCCAGCTTCTGGGTCTTAAGAGACAGGCTGGAACCTCTGCAGCAGTGTGTGGGGGTTGCAGGTCTCCGGAGCTGGATAGGGGACTTCCGGTTTTGGCCTAATGATGGGCAGGAACCTATTTAAGCATGGCTATAGTTAGGGTTGAGGACTGGGACTAAGCTAGGGTTAGGGTTAAGGACTGGGACAATGCTAGGGTTAAGATTGGGGGCTATAGTCAGGGTTGAATGCTGAAATCATCCTAAAGTTAGAGTGGGAAGCTTGAAAAAATTTAGGTTAGGGTTGGGCTGTGTCAAAGCTAGGGTTAGGGTTGAGGAATGGGACAAAGCTAGGGTTAGGGTTGGGGACTGGACCAAAGCTAGGGCTGAGTTTGGTGGTTAGAATATCAACTGTGTTAGGGTTGAGTGCTGTGATCAATATAAAGTTAGTGAGGGGAGCTTGGAAAAAGTTTGCGTTAGAGTTGGGCCCACATAAAGCTAGGGTTAGGGATAAGGAATGGGACAAAGCTAGGGTTAGGGTTGAGGACTGGGCCAAAGATAGGGTTAAGTTTGGGGTATAAAATAACACCGGGGTTAGGGTTGAGTGCTGTGATCAAACTAAAGTTAATGTGGAGAGCTTGGAAAAAGTTTGGGTTAGGGTTGGGCTGGGTCAAAGCTAGGGTTAGGGTTGAGGAATGGGACAAAGCTAGGGTTAAGTTTGCAGGCTAGAATAACACCCGTGTTAGGGATAAATGTTGTGACCAATCTAAAGTTAGTGTTGGGAGTTTGGAAAAAGGTTGGGTTACTGTTGAGATGTAGGGCAAAGCTAGGGCTAAGTTTAGGGTATAGAATAACACCTGGGCTAGAGTTGAGTGCTGTGATCAAAATAAAGTTAGTGAGGGGAGCTTGGAAAAAGTTTGCGTTAGGGTTGGGCCCAGATAAAGCTAGGGTTAGGGTTAAGCAATGGGACAAAGCTAGGGTTAGGGTTGAGGACTGGGCCAAAAATAGGGTTAAGTTTGGGGTATAGAATATTACCGGGGTTAGGTTTGAGTCCTGTGATCAAACTAAAGTTAGTGTGGAGAGCTTGGAAAAAGTTTGGGTTAGGGTTGGGCTGGGTCAAAGCTAGGGTAAGGGTTGAGGAATGGGACAAAGCTAGGGTTAAGTTTGCTTGCTAGAATAACACCTGGGTTAGGGATAAATGTTGTGACCAATCTAAAGTTAGTGTTGGGAGTTTGGAAAAAGGTTGGGTTAGTGTTGAGATGTAGGCCAAAGCTAGTGCTAAGTTTAGGGTATAGAATAAAACCCGGGCTAGAGTTGAGTGCTGTGATCAAATTAAAGTTAGTGAGGGGAGCTTGGAAAAAGTTTGCGTTAGGGTTGGGCCCAGATAAAGCTAGGGTTAGGGTTAAGGAATGGGACAAAGCTAGGGTTAGGGTTGAGGACTGGGCCAAAGATAGGGTTAAGTTTGGGGTATAGAATAACACCGGGGTTAGGGTTCAGTGCTGTGATCAAACTAAAGTTATTGTGGAGAGCTTGGAAAAAGTTTGGGGTAGGGTTGGGCTGGATTAAAACTAGGGTTAGGGTTAAGGAATGGGACAAAGCTAGGGTTAGGGTTGAGGACTGGGCCAAAGCTAAGGTTAAGTTTGGGGTATAGAATAACACCTGGGTTAGGGATGATTGTTGTGATCAATCTAAAGTTAGTTAGTGTTGGGAGTTTGGAAAAAGGTTGGGTAAGGGTTGAGGACTAAGCCAAAGCTAAGACTAAGTTTGGTGGCTAGAATAACACATGGGTTACGGGTGAATGTTGTGATCATTCTAAAGTTATTGTTGGGAGTTTGGAAAATGTCTGGGTTAGGGTTGAGAAAAAGATAGGGTTAGGATTGAGATAAGGGAGAAAGCTAGGGTTTTATTGAGGACTGAGCCAAAGCTAGGGTTAAGTCGGCTGGCTAGAATAACACCTGGGTTAGGGATGAATGTTGTGATCAATCTAAAGTTAGTGTTGGGAGTTTGGAAAAAGTTTAGGTTAGGGTTGAGGAATGGAAAAAAGCTAGGGTTAAGTTTGGGGTATAGAATAACACCTGGGCTAGGGTTGAGTGCTGTGATCAAACTAAAGTTAGTGTGGGGAGCATGGAAAAAGTTTGGGTCAGGGTTGGGCTCGGCTAAAGCTAGGGTTAGGGTTGAGGACTGGGCCAAAGCTAGGGTTAAGTTTGGGGTATAGATTAACACCTGGGTAAGGGTTGAGTGCTGTGATCAAACTAAACTTAGTGTGGGGAGCTGGGACAATGTTAAGGTTAGGGTTGGGCTGGGTCAAAGCTTGGGTTAAGTTTGAGGAATGGGACAAAGCTAGGGTTAAGTTATGTGGCTAGAATAACACCTGGGTTAGAGATGAATGTTGTGATCAATCTAACGTTAGTTTGGGGAACCTTGAAAAACTTAGGGTTAGGTTTGAGGACTGGGCCAAAGCTAGGGTTAAGTTTGGGGGATAGAATTACACCTGGGCTAGGGTTGATTGCTGTGATCAAACAAAAGTTAGCAAAGAGAGCTGGGACAGCGATAAGGTTAGGGTTGGGCTGGGGCAAAGCTTGGGTTGAGTTTGGTGGCTAGATTAACACCAGAGATAGAGATGACTGTTGTGATCAATCTAAAGTTAGTGTTGGGAGTTTGGAAAAAGGTTGGGTTAGGGTTGGGCTGGGACAAAGCTAGGGTTAGGGTTGAGGAGTGGGCCAAAGCTAGGATGAAGTTTGGGATATAGAATAACACTGGGTTAATTTTAACAGTGAGACAAAGAATATCAAAAATAAAATACAGAAAATCATATTGTAGAAATTTTATTATTTTTTTATTTTGCATACATATTTGATATCCCTCTTGTTTGATCCCTCTAGCAAACAAAAATTAATACTTGGTGGCAAAACCCTTGTTGGCAAGCACAGCAGTCAGACATTTTTTGTAGTTGATGACTCCTTTTTGCAGATCATCTCTAAATCATTAAGATTTTGAGGCTGTCGCTTGGCAACTCAGAGGTTCAGCTCCCTACATAAATTTTCTATGGGATTAAGGTCTGGAGACTGGCTAGGCCAATCCATGACCTTAATGTGCTTCTTTTTGAGTCACTCCTTTATTGCATTAGCATTTCTCTTCCTCCAAACACAGCGAGTTGAGTTCATGCCAAAGAGCTCAATTTTTGTCTCATCTGACCACAGCACCTTCTCCCAATCACTCTCAGAATCATCCAGGTGTTCATTGTCAAGCTTCAGACTGGCCTGCACATGTGCCTTCTTGAGCAGGGGGACCTTGCAGGCAGTGCAGGAATTGAATCCATTACAAGGTGATGTGTTACCAATGGGGTTCTTGGTAACTGTGGTCCTAGCTGCCTTGAGATAATTAACCCCCTCCCCCCACCCTGTGTAGTTTTAGGCTGATCTCTCACCTTCCTCATAATCAAGGATAGCCTACAAGGTGAGATTTTGCATGGAGCCCCAGATCAATGTTGATTCACAGTCATTTTGTATTTTTTCCATTTCCTTACTATTGCACCAACAGTTGTCTCCCCTCACCCAACATCTTACTTACGGTTTTGTGGCCCATCCCAGCCTTGTGCAGGTCTATGATCTTATCCTTGACATCCTTAGAATGCTCTTTGGTCTTGCCCATGTTGTAGAGGTTAGAGTTTGACTGATTACTTGAGTCTGTGACCAGGAGTCATTTATACAGGTGACAATATAAGAAAGCTGTCTTTAATACAGATAATGAGTTGATTAAGAGCATCTAACTAGTCTGTAGGTGCCAGGACTCTTAATGGTTGGTAGGGGATCAAATACTTATCGCTGTGCGGAGGTCGCCAGGCCTCTCCTCTCTGTGCTCCCGAGTCCCCAGCTTCTGGGTCTCAAGAGACAGGCTGGAACCTCTGCAGCAGTGTGTGGGGGTTGCAGGTCTCCGGAGCTGGATAGGGGACTTCCGGTTTTGGCCTAATGATGGGCAGAAACCTATTTAAGCATGGCTATAGTTAGGGTTGAGGACTGGGACTAAGCTAGGGTTAGGGTTAAGGACTGGGACAACGCTAGGTTTAAGATTGGGGGCTATAGTCAGGGTTGAATGCTGAAATCATCCTAAAGTTAGAGTGGGAAGCTTGCAAAAATTTAGGTTAGGGTTGGGCTGTGTCAAAGATAGGGTTAGCGTTGAGGAATGGGACAAAGCTAGGGTTAGGGTTGGGGACTGGACCAAAGCTAGGGCTGAGTTTGGGGGTTAGAATATCAACTGTGTTAGGGTTGAGTGCTGTGATCAATGTAAAGTTAGTGAGGGGAGATTGGAAAAAGTTTGCGTTAGGGTTGGGCCCACATAAAGCTAGGGTTAGGGTTAAGGAATGGGACAAAGCTAGGGTTAGGGTTGAGGACTGGGCCAAAGATAGGGTTAAGTTTGGGGTATAGAATAACACCAGGGTTAGGGTTGAGTGCTGTGATCAAACTAAAGTTAGTGTGGAGAGCTTGGAAAAAGTTTGGGTTAGGGTTGGGCTGGGTCAAAGCTAGGATTAGGGTTGAGGAATGGGACAAAGCTAGGGTTAAGTTTGCTGGCTAGAATAACACCTGGGTTAGGGATAAATGTTGTGACCAATCTAAAGTTAGTGTTGGGAGTTTGGAAAAAGGTTGGGTTAGTGTTGAGATGTAGGCCAAAGCTAGGGTTAAGTTTAGGGTATAGAATAACACCTGGGCTAGAGTTGAGTGCTGTGATCAAAATAAAGTTAGTGAGGGGAGCTTGGAAAAAGTTTGCGTTAGGGTTGGGCCCAGATAAAGCTAGGGTTAGGGTTAAGCAATGGGACAAAGCTAGGGTTAGGGTTGAGGACTGGGCCAAAGATAGGGTTAAGTTTGGGGTATAGAATATTACCGGGGTTAGGGTTGAGTCCTGTGATCAAACTAAAGTTAGTGTGGAGAGCTTGGAAAAAGTTTTCGTTAGGGTTGGGCTGGGTCAAAGCTAGGGTTAGGGTTGAGGAATGGGACAAAGCTAGGGTTAAGTTTGCTGGCTAGAATAACACCTGGGTTAGGGATAAATGTTGTGACCAATCTAAAGTTAGTGTTGGGAGTTTGGAAAAAGGTTGGGTTAGTGTTGAGATGTAGGCCAAAGCTAGGGTTAAGTTTAGGGTATAGAATAACACCTGGGCTAGAGTTGAGTGCTGTGATCAAATTAAAGTTAGTGAGGGGAGCTTGGAAAAAGTTTGCGTTAGGGTTGGGCCCAGATAAAGCTAGGGTTAGGGTTAAGGAATGGGACAAAGCTAGGGTTAGGGTTGAGGACTGGGCCAAAGATAGGGTTAAGTTTGGGGTATAGAATAACATCGGGGTTAGGGTTCAGTGCTGTGATCAAACTAAAGTTATTGTGGAGAGCTTAGAAAAAGTTTGGGTTAGGGTTGGGCTGGATTAAAACTAGGGTTAGGGTTAAGGAATGGGACAAAGCTAGGGTTATGGTTGAGGACTGGGCCAAAGCTAAGGTTAAGTTTGGGGTATAGAATAACACCTGGGTTAGGGATGATTGTTGTGATCAATCTAAAGTTAGTTAGTGTTGGGAGTTTGGAAAAAGGTTGGGTAAGGGTTGAGGACTAAGCCAAAGCTAAGACTAAGTTTGGTGGCTAGAATAACACATGGGTTACGGGTGAATGTTGTGATCATTCTAAAGTTAGTGTTGGGAGTTTGGAAAATGTCTGGGTTAGGGTTGAGAAAAAGATAGGGTTAGGATTGAGATAAGGGAGAAAGCTAGGGTTAGGGTTGAGGACTGAGCCAAAGCTAGGGTTAAGTCGGCTGGCTAGAATAACACCTGGGTTAGGGATGAATGTTGTGATCAATCTAAAGTTAGTGTTGGGAGTTTGGAAAAAGTTTAGGTTAGGGTTGAGGAATGGAAAAAAGCTAGGGTTAAGTTTGGGGTATAGAATAACACCTGGGCTAGGGTTGAGTGCTGTGATCAAACTAAAGTTAGTATGGGGAGCATGGAAAAAGTTTGGGTCAGGGTTGGGCTCGGCTAAAGCTAGGGTTAGGGTTGAGGACTGGGCCAAAGCAAGGGTTAAGTTTGGGGTATAGATTAACACCTGGGTAAGGGTTGAGTGCTGTGATCAAACTAAACTTAGTGTGGGGAGCTGGGACAACGTTAAGGTTAGGGTTGGGCTGGGTCAAATCTTGGGTTAAGTTTGAGGAATGGGACAAAGCTAGGGTTAAGTTAGGTGGCTAGAATAACACCTGGGTTAGAGATGAATGTTGTGATCAATCTAACGTTAGTTTGGGGAACCTTGAAAAACTTAGGGTTAGGTTTGAGGACTGGGCCAAAGCTAGGGTTAAGTTTGGGGGATAGAATTACACCTGGGCTAGGGTTGATTGCTGTGATCAAACAAAAGTTAGCAAAGGGAGCTGGGACAACGATAAGGTTAGGGTTGGGCTGGGGCAAAGCTTGGGTTGAGTTTGGTGGCTAGATTAACACCAGAGATAGAGATGACTGTTGTGATCAATCTAAAGTTAGTGTTGGGAGTTTGGAAAAAGGTTGGGTTAGGGTTGGGCTGGGACAAAGCTAGGGTTAGGGTTGAGGACTGGGCCAAAGCTAGGATGAAGTTTGGGATATAGAATAACACTGGGTTAATTTTAACAGTGAGACAAAGAATATCAAAAATAAAATACAGAAAATCATATTGTAGAAATTTTATTATTTTTTTATTTTGCATACATATTTGATATCCCTCTTGTTTGATCCCTCTAGCAAACAAGAATTAATACTTGGTGGCAAAACCCTTGTTGGCAAGCACAGCAGTCAGACATTTTTTGTAGTTGATGACGCCTTTTTGCAGATCATCTCTAAATCATTAAGATTTTGAGGCTGTCGCTTGGCAACTCAGAGGTTCAGCTCCCTACATAAATTTTCTATGGGATTAAGGTCTGGAGACTGGCTAGGCCAATCCATGACCTTAATGTGCTTCTTTTTGAGTCACTCCTTTGTTGCCTTAGCATTTCTCTTCCTCCAAACACAGCGAGTTGAGTTCATGCCAAAGAGCTCAATTTTTGTCTCATCTGACCACAGCACCTTCTCCCAATCACTCTCAGAATCATCCAGGTGTTCATTGTCAAGCTTCAGACTGGCCTGCACATGTGCCTTCTTGAGCAGGGGGACCTTGCAGGCAGTGCAGGAATTGAATCCATTACAAGGTGATGTGTTACCAATGGGTTTCTTGGTAACTGTGGTCCTAGCTGCCTTGAGATAATTAACCCCCTATCCCCCCCGTGTAGTTTTAGGCTGATCTCTCACCTTCTTCATAATCAAGGATAGCCTACAAGGTGAGATTTTGCATGGAGACCCAGATCAATGTTGATTCACAGTCATTTTGTATTTTTTCCATTTCCTTACTATTGCACCAACAGTTGTCTCCCCTCACCCAACATCTTACTTACGGTTTTGTGGCCCATCCCAGCCTTGTGCAGGTCTATGATCTTATCCTTGACATCCTTAGAATGCTCTTTGGTCTTGCCCATGTTGTAGAGGTTAGAGTTTGACTGATTAATTGAGTCTGTGACCAGGAGTCATTTATACAGGTGACAATATAAGACAGCTGTCTTTAATACAGATAATGAGTTGATTAAGAGCATCTAACTAGTCTGTAGGTGCCAGGACTCTTAATGGTTGGTAGGGGATCAAATACTTATCGCTGTGCGGAGGTTGCCAGGCCTCTCCTCTCTGTGCTCCCGAGTCCCCAGCTTCTGGGTCTCAAGAGACAGGCTGGAACCTCTGCAGCAGAGTGTGGGGGATGCAGGTCTCCGGAGCTGGATAGGGGACTTCCGGTTTTGGCCTAATGATGGGCAGGAACCTATTTAAGCATGGCTATAGTTAGGGTTGAGGACTGGGACTAAGCTAGGGTTAGGGTTAAGGACTGGGACAACGCTAGGGTTAAGATTGGGGGCTATAGTCAGGGTTGAATGCTGAAATCATCCTAAAGTTAGAGTGGGAAGCTTGAAAAAATTTAGGTTAGGGTTGGGCTGTGTCAAAGCTAGGGTTAGGGTTGAGGAATGGGACAAAGCTAGGGTTAGGGTTGAGGACTGGACCAAAGCTAGGGCAGAGTTTGGGGGTTAGAATATCAACTGTGTTAGGGTTGAGTGCTGTGATCAATATAAAGTTAGTGAGGGGAGCTTGGAAAAAGTTTGCGTTAGGGTTGGGCCCACATAAAGCTAGGGTTAGGGTTAAGGAATGGGACAAAGCTAGGGTTAGGGTTGAGGACTGGGCCAAAGATAGGGTTAAGTTTGGGGTATAGAATAACACTGGGGTTAGGGTTGAGTGCTGTGATCAAACTAAAGTTAGTGTGGAGAGCTTGGAAAAAGTTTGGGTTAGGATTGGGCTGGGTCAAAGCTAGGGTTAGGGTTGAGGAATGGGACAAAGCTAGGGTTAAGTTTGCTTGCTAGAATAACACCTGGGTTAGGGATAAATGTTGTGACCAATCTAAAGTTAGTGTTGGGAGTTTGGAAAAAGGTTGGGTTAGTGTTGAGATGTAGGGCAAAGCTAGGGCTAAGTTTAGGGTATAGAATAACACCTGGGCTAGAGTTGAGTGCTGTGATCAAAATAAAGTTAGTGAGGGGAGCTTGGAAAAAGTTTGCGTTAGGGTTGGGCCCAGATAAAGCTAGGGTTAGGGTTAAAAAATGGGACAAAGCTAGGGTTAGGGTTGAGGACTGGGCCAAAGATAGGGTTAAGTTTGGGGTATAGAATATTACCGGGGTTAGGGTTGAGTCCTGTGATCAAACTAAAGATAGTGTGGAGAGCTTGGAAAAAGTTTGGGTTAGGGTTGGGCTGGGTCAAAGCTAGGGTTAGGGTTGAGGAATGGGATAAAGCTAGGGTTAAGTTTGCTGGCTAGAATAACACCTGGGTTAGGGATAAATGTTGTGACCAATCTAAAGTTAGTGTTGGGAGTTTGGAAAAAGGTTGGGTTAGTGTTGAGATGTAAGGCAAAGCTAGGGCTATGTTTAGGGTATAGAATAACACCTGGGCTAGAGTTGAGTGCTGTGATCAAATTAAAGTTAGTGAGGGGAGCTTGGAAAAAGTTTGCGTTAGGGTTGGGCCCAGATAAAGCTAGAGTTAGGGTTAAGGAATGGGACAAAGCTAGGGTTAGGGTTGAGGACTGGGCCAAAGATAGGGTTAAGTTTGGGGTATAGAATAACACCGGGGTTAGGGTTCAGTGCTGTGATCAAACTAAAGTTATTGTGGAGAGCTTGGAAAAAGTTTGGGTTAGGGTTGGGCTGGATTAAAACTAGGGTTAGGGTGAAGGAATGGAACAAAACTAGGGTTAGGGTTGAGGACTGGGCCAAAGCTAAGGTTAAGTTTGGGGTATAGAATAACACCTGGGTTAGGGATGATTGTTGTGATCAATCTAAAGTTAGTTAGTGTTGGGAGTTTGGAAAAAGGTTGGGTAAGGGTTGAGGACTAAGCCAAAGCTTAGACTAAGTTTGGTGGCTAGAATAACATGGGTTATGGGTGAATGTTGTGATCATTCTAAAGTTAGTGTTGGGAGTTTGGAAAATGTCTGGGTTAGGGTTGAGAAAAAGATAGGGTTAGGATTGAGATAAGGGAGAAAGCTAGGGTGTAACGGTTTTGGGTCTGGTTTGGAGTCTAAGGTTGCTACCACCTGAATGGAGACTTACTTGTAAGGCTGGGAACGTGGTCGGGAGCTAGCCAAGGGTTCGGTAACAGTCGAGCGGTGAGGTGCCGAATCAAAGTCCAAGGAATCGTCAGAAGGGAAAGCCAGAGGTCGGTACACGAGGTGAGCATCAGAGTTTGAGGAGAGAGCAAATACCGTGGTCAGGAACAGGCCAGTAGTCAGTACACGAGATCAGATGAGATGAGCGTCTGAGTCGGCAGCAGGGCAGTAAGGAAGCTTGATCACATGCAGATCACAATAATCTCGCAAAGCAGGAAGTCCAAGGCTGGGCTTAAATAGGAAGCACAATCAGAGAACAGGGTCGAACAACCCAGAGAGGCAGGAACTGGAATTAGAGCCAACGGGAACTAGGCTCGGATCAGCACTGGAGCTGTCCAAGAGGCTGAATAGCTCAGTTTGCAGAGCTGCTGCCTGGGACACTGAAGTCCCTAGGTTCAAATTCTGACAGTAGTCCCCTCCTTTCAGGATGGCCTCTGGACATCTTAGGAGCTGGTTTCTCAGGATACCTCAGATGAAATGCCCTTGTAAACCTAGGGGCGTGAACATTGCTTTCTGGTTCCCATGAGTTCTCTTCTGGTCCATAACCTTTCCATTGCACCAGATATTGTAGTTGACCTTTGAAAAGTCTGGAGTCCAAGATTTTTTCAACAACATATTCTTCCTCCCCTTGAACTTTTACTGGGGCAGGAGGTGGCTGATTTCTCCCTGGAAACGGGTTTTCATTGAATGGCTTGAGCAATGATACGTGGAATACAGGGTGTATTTTCAATCTATTAGGGAGTTCGAGCCGGAAAGCAACTTGGTTGACTTGTGCAGAAATCTGGAATGGTCCTATGAATTTTTGGCCCAATTTTGGAGATGGAACATGTGTTTTCAGATTTCTAGTAGATAGCCAAACCTTATCACCAATTTTATAGGTAGGAGATACTTTACGATGTTTATCCGCTGCTTTTTTATAGACTTCTTGGGCTTCTTGTAGCATCTCTCTTAGTTTCCTCTGGGTTTTTTGCAATTTTGTTAATCTGTCAGTAACAGCAGGAATAGGAATACTAAGAGGGAGGTTAGGAATAAATACTGGATGTAGGCCAACATTAGCAAAAAATGGACTTTGAGATGTAGCACTGTGTTTGGAGTTGTTGTAGGCAAATTCTGCTGTTGGTAAATAGTCCACCCAGTCATCTTGAAGGTAAGAAACAAAACAGCGGAGGTATTGTTCAAGAGTTTGGTTTGTCCTTTCTGTCTGGCCATTAGACTGAGGGTGAAAAGCAGAAGACAAATTTATTGTTACTCCTAAGGCTGTAGAGAAGTTCTTCCAAAACCTTGATGTGAATTGAACACCTCTATCTGAAATTACATTGTCAGGAATTCCATGCAACCTGAATATCTCCTTAATCATTAATTCTGCAGTTTGTTTTGCAGTAGGAATTCCTCTGACTGGAATGAAATGGGCCATCTTTGTGAGTCGGTCCACCACAACAAGAATGGTAGTCATTTCCTTAGATGGGGGAAGGTCTACAATAAAATCCATGGAAATTGATCCCCAAGGCCTAGATGGAACTGGAAGTGGTTGAAGAAGACCTAGAGGAGAAGATCGCGGTGTCTTATTTCGTGCACATGTTAAACAGGAGGATACATATTTTTTAACATCGTTCTTAGGCCACCAAAATGAACGAAGCAATAAGTCGTAAGTTTTCATCACTCCAAGATGCCCTGCAAGCTTAAAATCATGGACCAATTTGAGGACTTCAAGCCGAGCAGTTTCAGGAACATATATTCTGTGTTCCTGCTTCCAAAACCCCTCTTTAAAACAAAGGTCCACATCTTTAGAAGGATGGTTGAGGAAGGAGTCATTATGATATCCTTCTCTGAGCATGATTAAAAGATCTTTGGAGTCCAGTATTCCTACAAAATTTTTGGAAGATAAAATAGTAGACTCTGTTTTAGACCCCTCCTCTGGTTCGGCAAGATTCCTGGACAAAGCATCAGCCTTGCCATTTCTTGAACCTGGACGATAAGAAATGATGAATTTAAATCTAGAGAAAAACAAGGCCCATCTTGCTTGTCTTGCTGACAATCTTTTAGCTGTACGGATGAACTCTAAATTTTTGTGGTCAGTAAGCACAGTTACTGGATGATTAGCTCCTTCCAAAAGATGTCTCCATTCAGAGAACGCAACTTTAATAGCCAACAGTTCTTTGTTTCCTATGTCATAATTTCTTTCTGCTGATGACATGGTATGAGAAAGAAAAGCACATGGATGGAGTTGCATCTTGTCTCCAACTCGTTGAGACAGGACAGCTCCCACAGCATAATCTGAGGCGTCCACTTCAACCACAAAAGGTAATTCAGGGTTTGGATGGACCAGTATGGGCGCCGAAGTGAAGAGAGTTTTTAGTTTGTCAAAAGCAACTTGTGCCTCTGGGGACCATAAAAATACTTGTCTTTTCTTTGTGAGTAAAGTGATTGGTAAGATGATTTTTGAAAAGTCTTTTATGAATCTCCTGTAGAAATTCGCAAACCCTATAAATCGCTGGATATCTTTAAGATTTCTTGGAGTGGGCCAATCCATTACAGCTTTGATTTTACTAGGATCCATACTCAAACCTTCTGGAGAGATGATATATCCAAGAAATTGGATCTTTGTTTGTTCGAATTCACATTTTTCCAGTTTGATATAAAGATTATTCTCCAATAGACGTTCCAAGACTAATTGAACATGTCTGCGATGTTCCTCCAAGGTGTCTGAAAATATAAGGATGTCATCAAGGTACACAACAACAAATTGGTCCAAGCAATCCCGAAACACATCGTTCACAAAATGTTGAAAGGTTGCAGGGGCGTTACAGAGACCGAAAGGCATAACCAGGTATTCAAAATGTCCATATCTAGTTCTGAAAGCAGTCTTCCACTCATCCCCTGGACGAATGCGTACAAGATTGTAGGCGCCTCTTAAATCTAGTTTGGTAAAAATGTTAGCAGAACGGAGTCTTTCTAGCAACTCCGGAATTAGAGGAAGAGGGTAACGGTTTTTAATAGTCATCTTGTTTAGTTCTCTGTAGTCAATACATGGTCTCAAAGTTGAGTCTTTCTTCTCCACAAAGAACAAAGGTGCCCCAGCTGGGGATGAGGAGGGTCGAATGAAACCGTTCTTTAAATTCGCATCCAAGTATTCTCTGAGCACTTTTAATTCTGGTTCAGAGAGATTGTAAATTCTGCCAAAAGGAATAGTAGCTCCAGGCAGCAACTCAATGGGACAATCATAAGGACGATGAGGAGGTAGTTGATCAGCTTTTTTCTTGCTGCAGACATCACTGAACTGTTGGTACTGTGGTGGTAACTCATAATTCTGGTGAGGAATCTTGGAAATTTTGTTTGCTCTTGGATGGATAAACACATATAACAATTGTCCTTACAGTATTCAGAAGGAAAAGTAACAGTCCGTGATTCCCAGTTGATAGAAGGATTATGGACAGCAAACCATGGAATTCCTAAAATCACGGGAAACTTGGGAGAAGAAATCAAATGAAAACTAATAGTTTCATGATGAGCAGGTTCTATACAGATTCCAAGTTCCATTGTTTCATGAGTTACAGGTCCAGATGACAAAGGTGAACCGTCAACAGTTTCCATATCAATTGGCACGGATTTTATTCTACGTGCAATGTTATTGTCAAGCGCAAATTGTAAGTCCATAAAATTTCCACCTGCGCCAGAATCTAACATGGCAGAACACTGTATTTTATGGCTCCCAACCATGACCTGTATTGGAATGACAAAATGAGAGGATGCTGAATACATTTTATTTTCATTTTGGGTCACAGATGAGATGGTCTGCATAACTGAATCCGGCAGTTCAGAGAGTTCAGGATTGCTGTCTGCCTTAGCACTGGTGCAGGCTATAGACCTTTGAAACTTGTTGGGACAATTAATGGCGTAATGTCCTGATCCCCCACAATAGAGGCACAGATTTGCTGTACGACGCCTCTCTTTCTCAACGGCACTAAGAGGTTTTCGGATTACATCAATCTGCATAGGTTCTGATAAGGGTTCAGTCTTTTGCTGAGTGTTCAATTCTGAGTGACTGAAAGAATAGGTGGGTTGGTTTCCAAATATACGCAGTCTCTCTTTTCTACGTTCAGTAAGTCTCTGATCAATACGGATACTCAATTGTATAAAATCCTCCAGACCATCAGGAGCCTCAACTCTGGCAAGCTCATCCTTTACAAGCTCTGATAAACCTCGTCGATATTGACTCTTTTGGGCTGCTAGATTCCATGTGGTGTCAGCTACCCAACGTCGAAATTCCGCTGTGTATTCAGCAACTGAGCGACGTCCTTGACGCAGGTTATGTAATTTGGTCTCAGCTGTGGCACAACGATTTGGGTCATCAAAGACTTGATCCATAGCAGTGATAAAGTTTTCAAAATCATTGAGGAGCTCAGAGTTCTTTTCCACATAAGGGGATGCCCATGCTAGAGCTTCATCTGACAGCAGGTTAATGATAAATAGCACTTTTTTCCTGTCACTAGTAAAAGGAGCAGGTTGCATTTAGAAGTAGATACGGCATTGGTTAAGAAATCCTCGGTAATGGTGACGGTCCCCACTGAACTTTGATGGCAGAGGCATAAAAGTATTTAAATCTGAACCTGAATTGCGCATTTCCAGGAGTTGTTTTTGCAGTTCCATGATATCTCGTTGTTGATCCAGCACAAGGGTTTGTAACTTACAAAATTTTTCTTGGTAAGTAGAACCAAATTCTTGAAGCTCAGCCACTTGCTGCCTCAAGGTAGTCACAACAGACTCCATTTTTGGGTGAGATTATTCTGTAACGGTTTTGGGTCTGGTTTGGAGTCTAAGGTTGCTACCACCTGAATGGAGACTTACTTGTAAGGCTGGGAACGTGGTCGGGAGCTAGCCAAGGGTTCGGTAACAGTCGAGCGGTGAGGTGCCGAATCAAAGTCCAAGGAATCGTCAGAAGGGAAAGCCAGAGGTCGGTACACGAGGTGAGCGTCAGAGTTGGAGGAGGGAGCAAATACCAAGGTCAGGAACAGGCCAGTAGTCAGTACACGAGATGAGATGAGGTGAGATGAGCGTCTGAGTCGGCAGCAGGGCAGTAAGGAAGCTTGATCACTTGCAGATCACAATAATCTCGCAAAGCAGGAAGTCCAAGCCTGGGCTTAAATAGGAAGCACAATCAGAGAACAGGGTGGAGCAACCCAGAGAGGCAGGAACTGGAATTAGAGCCAGCGGGAACTAGGCTCGGATCAGCACTGGAGCTGTCCAAGAGGCTGAATAGCTCAGTTTGCAGAGCTGCTGCCTGGGACACTGAAGTCCCTAGGTTCAAATCCTGACATAGGGTTAGGGTTGAGGACTGAGCCAAAGCTAGGGTTAAGTCGGCTGGCTAGAATAACACCTGGGTAAGGGATGAATGTTGTGATCAATCTAAAGTTAGTGATGGGAGTTTGGAAAAAGTTTAGGTTAGGGTTGATGAATGGAAAAAAGCTAGGGTTAAGTTTGGGGTATAGAATAACACCTGGGCTAGGGTTGAGTGCTGTGATCAAACTAAAGTTATTGTGGGGAGCATGGAAAAAGTTTGGGTCAGGGTTGGGCTCGGCTAAAGCTAGGGTTAGGGTTGAGGACTGGGCCAAAGCTAGGGTTAAGTTTGGGGTATAGATTAACACCTGGGTAAGGGTTGAGTGCTGTGATCAAACTAAAGTTATTGTGGGGAGCATGGAAAAAGTTTGGGTCAGGGTTGGGCTCGGCTAAAGCTAGGGTTAGGGTTGAGGACTGGGCCAAAGCTAGGGTTAAGTTTGGGGTATAGATTAACACCTGGGTAAGGGTTGAGTGCTGTGATCAAACTAAACTTAGTGTGGGGAGCTGGGACAACGTTAAGGTTAGGGTTGGGCTGGGTCAAAGCTTGGGTTAAGTTTGAGGAATGGGACAAAGCTAGGGTTAAGTTAAGTGGCTAGAATAACACCTGGGTTAGAGATGAATGTTGTGATCAATCTAACGTTAGTTTGGGGAACCTTGAAAAACTTAGGGTTAGGTTTGAGGACTGGGCCAAAGCTAGGGTTAAGTTTGGGGGATAGAATTACACCTGGGCTAGGGTTGATTGCTGTGATCAAACAAAAGTTAGCAAAGGGAGCTGGGACAGCGATAAGGTTAGGGTTGGGCTGGGGCAAAGCTTGGGTTGAGTTTGGTGGCTAGATTAACACCAGAGATAGAGATGACTGTTGTGATCAATCTAAACTTAGTGTTGGGAGTTTGGAAAAAGGTTGGGTTAGGGTTGGGCTGGGACAAAGCTAGGGTTAGGGTTGAGGACTGGGCCAAAGCTAGGATGAAGTTTGGGATATAGAATAACACTGGGTTAATTTTAACAGTGAGACAAAGAATATCAAAAATAAAATACAGAAAATCATATTGTAGAAATTTTATTATTTTTTTATTTTTGCATACATATTTGATATCCCTCTTGTTTAATCCCTCTAGCAAACAAGAATTAATACTTGGTGGCAAAACCCTTGTTGGCAAGCACAGCAGTCAGACATTTTTTGTAGTTGATGACTCCTTTTTGTAGATCATCTCTAAATCATTAAGATTTTGAGGCTGTCGCTTGGCAACTCAGAGGTTCAGCTCCCTACATAAATTTTCTATGGGATTAAGGTCTGGAGACTGGCTAGGCCAATCCATGACCTTAATGTGCTTCTTTTTGAGTCACTCCTTTGTTGCCTTAGCATTTCTCTTCCTCCAAACACAGCAAGTTGAGTTCATGCCAAAGAGCTCAATTTTTGTCTCATCTGACCACAGCACCTTCTCCCAATCACTCTCAGAATCATCCAGGTGTTCATTGTCAAGCTTCAGACTGGCCTGCACATGTGCCTTCTTGAGCAGGGGGACCTTGCAGGCAGTGCAGGAATTGAATCCATTACAAGGTGATGTGTTACCAATGGGTTTCTTGGTAACTGTGGTCCTAGCTGCCTTGAGATAATTAACCCCTTATTCCCCCCCCCCCCCCCATGTAGTTTTAGGCTGATCTCTCACCTTCTTCATAATCAAGGATAGCCTACAAGGTGAGATTTTGCATGGAGACATCCTTAGAATGCTCTTTGGTCTTGCCCATGTTGTAGAGGTTAGAGTTTGACTGATTAATTGAGTCTGTGACCAGGAGTCATTTATACAGGTGACAATATAAGACAGCTGTCTTTAATACAGATAATGAGTTGATTAAGAGCATCTAACTAGTCTGTAGGTGCCAGGACTCTTAATGGTTGGTAGGGGATCAAATACTTATCGCTGTGCGGAGGTTGCCAGGCCTCTCCTCTCTGTGCTCCCAAGTCCCCAGCTTCTGGGTCTCAAGAGACAGGCTGGAACCTCTGCAGCAGTGTGTGGGGGATGCAGGTCTCCGGAGCTGGATAGGGGATTTCCGGTTTTGGCCTAATGATGGGCAGGAACCTATTTAAGCATGGCTATAGTTAGGGTTGAGGACTGGGACTAAGCTAGGGTTAGGGTTAAGGACTGGGCCAAAGATAGGGTTAAGTTTGGGGTATAGAATAACACCGGGGTTAGGGTTGAGTGCTGTGATCAAACTAAAGTTAGTGTGGGTAGCATGGAAAAAGTTTGGGTCAGGGTTGGGCTCGGCTAAAGCTAGGGTTAGGGTTGAGGACTGGGCCAAAGCTAGGGTTAAGTTTGGGGTATAGATTAACACCTGGGTAAGGGTTGAGTGCTGTGATCAAACTAAACTTAGTGTGGGGAGCTGGGACAACGTTAAGGTTAGGGTTGGGCTGGGTCAAAGCTTGGGTTAAGTTTGAGGAATGGGACAAAGCTAGGGTTAAGTTAGGTGGCTAGAATAACACCTGGGTTAGAGATGAATGTTGTGATCAATCTAACGTTAGTTTGGGGAACCTTGAAAAACTTAGGGTTAGGTTTGAGGACTGGGCCAAAGCTAGGGTTAAGTTTGGGGGATAGAATTACACCTGGGCTAGGGTTGATTGCTGTGATCAAACAAAAGTTAGCAAAGGGAGCTGGGACAGCGATAAGGTTAGGGTTGGGCTGGGGCAAAGCTTGGGTTGAGTTTGGTGGCTAGATTAACACCAGAGATAGAGATGACTGTTGTAATCAATCTAAAGTTAGTGTTGGGAGTTTGGAAAAAGGTTGGGTTAGGGTTGGGCTGGGACAAAGCTAGGGTTAGGGTTGAGGAGTGGGCCAAAGCTAGGATGAAGTTTGGGATATAGAATAACACTGGGTTAATTTTAACAGTGAGACAAAGAATATCAAAAATAAAATACAGAAAATCATATTGTAGAAATTTTATTATTTTTTTATTTTGCATACATATTTGATATCCCTCTTGTTTGATCCCTCTAGCAAACAAGAATTAATACTTGGTGGCAAAACCCTTGTTGGCAAGCACAGCAGTCAGACATTTTTTGTAGTTGATGACTCCTTTTTGCAGATCATCTCTAAATCATTAAGATTTTGAGGCTGTCGCTTGGCAACTCAGAGGTTCAGCTCCCTACATAAATTTTCTATGGGATTAAGGTCTGGAGACTGGCTAGGCCAATCCATGTCCTTAATGTGCTTCTTTTTGAGTCACTCCTTTGTTGCCTTAGCATTTCTCTTCCTCCAAACACAGCAAGTTGAGTTCATGCCAAAGAGCTCAATTTTTGTCTCATCTGACCACAGCACCTTCTCCCAATCACTCTCAGAATCATCCAGGTGTTCATTGTCAAGCTTCAGACTGGCCTGCACATGTGCCTTCTTGAGCATGGGGACCTTGCAGGCAGTGCAGGAATTGAATCCATTACAAGGTGATGTGTTACCAATGGGTTTCTTGGTAACTGTGGTCCTAGCTGCCTTGAGATAATTAACCCCCTATTCCCCCCCCCCCCCCCGTGTAGTTTTAGGCTGATCTCTCACCTTCTTCATAATCAAGGATAGCCTACAAGGTGAGATTTTGCATGGAGACCCAGATCAATGTTGATTCACAGTCATTTTGTATTTTTTCCATTTCCTTACTATTGCACCAACAGTTGTCTCCCCTCACCCAACATCTTACTTACGGTTTTGTGGCCCATCCCAGCCTTGTGCAGGTCTATGATCTTATCCTTGACATCCTTAGAATGCTCTTTGGTCTTGCCCATGTTGTAGAGGTTAGAGTTTGACTGATTAATTGAGTCTGTGACCAGGAGTCATTTATACAGGTGACAATATAAGACAGCTGTCTTTAATACAGATAATGAGTTGATTAAGAGCATCTAACTAGTCTGTAGGTGCCAGGACTCTTAATGGTTGGTAGGGGATCAAATACTTATCGCTGTGCGGAGGTTGCCAGGCCTCTCCTCTCTGTGCTCCCGAGTCCCCAGCTTCTGGGTCTCAAGAGAAAGGCTCCGGAGCTGGATAGGGGACTTCCGGTTTTGGCCTAATGATGGGCAGGAACCTATTTAAGCATGGCTATAGTTAGGGTTGAGGACTGGGACTAAGCTAGGGTTAGGGTTAAGGACTGGGCCAAAGATAGGGTTAAGTTTGGGGTATAGAATAACACCGGGGTTAGGGTTGAGTGCTGTGATCAAACTAAAGTTAGTGTGGGGAGCATGGAAAAAGTTTGGGTCAGGGTTGGGCTCGGCTAAAGCTAGGGTTAGGGTTGAGGACTGGGCCAAAGATAGGGTTAAGTTTGGGGTATAGAATATTACCGGGGTTAGGGTTGAGTCCTGTGATCAAACTAAAGTTAGTGTGGAGAGCTTGGAAAAAGTTTTCATTAGGGTTGGGCTGGGTCAAAGCTAGGGTTAGGGTTGAGGAATGGGACAAAGATAGGGTTAAGTTTGCTGGCTAGAATAACACCTGGGTTAGGGATAAATGTTGTGACCAATCTAAAGTTAGTGTTGGGAGTTTGGAAAAAGGTTGGGTTAGTGTTGAGATGTAGGCCAAAGTTAGGGCTAAGTTTAGGGTATAGAATAACACCTGGGCTAGAGTTGAGTGCTGTGATCAAATTAAAGTTAGTGAGGGGAGCTTGGAAAAAGTTTGCGTTAGGGTTGGGCCCAGATAAAGCTAGGGTTAGGGTTAAGGAATGGGACAAAGCTAGGGTTAGGGTTGAGGACTGGGCCAAAGATAGGGTTAAGTTTAGGGTATAGAATAACACCGGGGTTAGGGTTCAGTGCTGTGATCAAACTAAAGTTATTGTGGAGAGCTGGGAAAAAGTTTGGGTTAGGGTTGGGCTGGATTAAAACTAGGGTTAGGGTGAAGGAATGGAACAAAGCTAGGGTTAGGGTTGAGGACTGGGCCAAAGCTAAGGTTAAGTTTGGGGTATAGAATAACACCTGGGTTAGGGATGATTGTTGTGATCAATCTAAAGTTAGTTAGTGTTGGGAGTTTGGAAAAAGGTTGGGTAAGGGTTGAGGACTAAGCCAAAGCTAAGACTAAGTTTGGTGGCTAGAATAACACATGGGTTACGGGTGAATGTTGTGATCATTCTAAAGTTAGTGTTGGGAGTTTGGAAAATGTCTGGGTTAGGGTTGAGAAAAAGATAGGGTTAGGATTGAGATAAGGGAGAAAGCTAGGGTTAGGGTTGAGGAATGAGCCAAAGCTAGGGTTAAGTCGGCTGGCTAGAATAATACCTGGGTTAGGGATGAATGTTGTGATCAATCTAAAGTTAGTGTTGGGAGTTTGGAAAAAGTTTAGGTTAGGGTTGAGGAATGGAAAAAAGCTAGGGTTAAGTTTGGGGTATAGAATAACACCTGGGCTAGAGTTGAGTGCTGTGATCAAATTAAAGTTAGTGAGGGGAGCTTGGAAAAAGTTTGCGTTAGGGTTGGGCCCAGATAAAGCTAGGGTTAGGGTTAAGCAATGGGACAAAGCTAGGGTTAGGGTTGAGGACTGGGCCAAAGATAGGGTTAAGTTTGGGGTATAGAATATTACCGGGGTTAGGGTTGAGTCCTGTGATCAAACTAAAGTTAGTGTGGAGAGCTTGGAAAAAGTTTTCATTAGGGTTGGGCTGGGTCAAAGCTAGGGTTAGGGTTGAGGAATGGGACAAAGATAGGGTTAAGTTTGCTGGCTAGAATAACACCTGGGTTAGGGATAAATGTTGTGACCAATCTAAAGTTAGTGTTGGGAGTTTGGAAAAAGGTTGGGTTAGTGTTGAGATGTAGGCCAAAGTTAGGGCTAAGTTTAGGGTATAGAATAACACCTGGGCTAGAGTTGAGTGCTGTGATCAAATTAAAGTTAGTGAGGGGAGCTTGGAAAAAGTTTGCGTTAGGGTTGGGCCCAGATAAAGCTAGGGTTAGGGTTAAGGAATGGGACAAAGCTAGGGTTAGGGTTGAGGACTGGGCCAAAGATAGGGTTAAGTTTAGGGTATAGAATAACACCGGGGTTAGGGTTCAGTGCTGTGATCAAACTAAAGTTATTGTGGAGAGCTGGGAAAAAGTTTGGGTTAGGGTTGGGCTGGATTAAAACTAGGGTTAGGGTGAAGGAATGGAACAAAGCTAGGGTTAGGGTTGAGGACTGGGCCAAAGCTGAGGTTAAGTTTGGGGTATAGAATAACACCTGGGTTAGGGATGATTGTTGTGATCAATCTAAAGTTAGTTAGTGTTGGGAGTTTGGAAAAAGGTTGGGTAAGGGTTGAGGACTAAGCCAAAGCTAAGACTAAGTTTGGTGGCTAGAATAACACATGGGTTACGGGTGAATGTTGTGATCATTCTAAAGTTAGTGTTGGGAGTTTGGAAAATGTCTGGGTTAGGGTTGAGAAAAAGATAGGGTTAGGATTGAGATAAGGGAGAAAGCTAGGGTTAGGGTTGAGGAATGAGCCAAAGCTAGGGTTAAGTCGGCTGGCTAGAATAACACCTGGGTTAGGGATGAATGTTGTGATCAATCTAAAGTTAGTGTTGGGAGTTTGGAAAAAGTTTAGGTTAGGGTTGAGGAATGGAAAAAAGCTAGGGTTAAGTTTGGGGTATAGAATACCACCTGGGCTAGGGTTGAGTGCTGTGATCAAACTAAAGTTAGTGTGGGGAGCATGGAAAAAGTTTGGGTCAGGGTTGGGCTCGGCTAAAGCTAGGGTTAGGGTTGAGGACTGGGCCAAAGCTAGGGTTAAGTTTGGGGTATAGATTAACACCTGGGTAAGGGTTGAGTGCTGTGATCAAACTAAACTTAGTGTGGGGAGCTGGGACAACGTTAAGGTTAGGGTTGGGCTGGGTCAAAGCTTGGGTTAAGTTTGAGGAATGGGACAAAGCTAGGGTTAAGTTAGGTGGCTAGAATAACACCTGGGTTAGAGATGAATGTTGTGATCAATCTAACGTTAGTTTGGGGAACCTTGAAAAACTTAGGGTTAGGTTTGAGGACTGGGCCAAAGCTAGGGTTAAGTTTGGGGGATAGAATTACACCTGGGCTAGGGTTGATTGCTGTGATCAAACAAAAGTTAGCAAAGGGAGCTGGGACAGCGATAAGGTTAGGGTTGGGCTGGGGCAAAGCTTGGGTTGAGTTTGGTGGCTAGATTAACACCAGAGATAGAGATGACTGTTGTGATCAATCTAAAGTTAGTGTTGGGAGTTTGGAAAAAGGTTGGGTTAGGGTTGGGCTGGGACAAAGCTAGGGTTAGGGTTGAGGAGTGGGCCAAAGCTAGGATGAAGTTTGGGATATAGAATAACACTGGGTTAATTTTAACAGTGAGACAAAGAATATCAAAAATAAAATACAGAAAATCATATTGTAGAAATTTTATTATTTTTTTATTTTGCATACATATTTGATATCCCTCTTGTTTGATCCCTCTAGCAAACAAGAATTAATACTTGGTGGCAAAACCCTTGTTGGCAAGCACAGCAGTCAGACATTTTTTGTAGTTGATGACTCCTTTTTGCAGATCATCTCTAAATCATTAAGATTTTGAGGCTGTCGCTTGGCAACTCAGAGGTTCAGCTCCCTACATAAATTTTCTATGGGATTAAGGTCTGGAGACTGGCTAGGCCAATCCATGTCCTTAATGTGCTTCTTTTTGAGTCACTCCTTTGTTGCCTTAGCATTTCTCTTCCTCCAAACACAGCAAGTTGAGTTCATGCCAAAGAGCTCAATTTTTGTCTCATCTGACCACAGCACCTTCTCCCAATCACTCTCAGAATCATCCAGGTGTTCATTGTCAAGCTTCAGACTGGCCTGCACATGTGCCTTCTTGAGCATGGGGACCTTGCAGGCAGTGCAGGAATTGAATCCATTACAAGGTGATGTGTTACCAATGGGTTTCTTGGTAACTGTGGTCCTAGCTGCCTTGAGATAATTAACCCCCTATTCCCCCCCCCCCCCCCCCCCGTGTAGTTTTAGGCTGATCTCTCACCTTCTTCATAATCAAGGATAGCCTACAAGGTGAGATTTTGCATGGAGACCCAGATCAATGTTGATTCACAGTCATTTTGTATTTTTTCCATTTCCTTACTATTGCACCAACAGTTGTCTCCCCTCACCCAACATCTTACTTACGGTTTTGTGGCCCATCCCAGCCTTGTGCAGGTCTATGATCTTATCCTTGACATCCTTAGAATGCTCTTTGGTCTTGCCCATGTTGTAGAGGTTAGAGTTTGACTGATTAATTGAGTCTGTGACCAGGAGTCATTTATACAGGTGACAATATAAGACAGCTGTCTTTAATACAGATAATGAGTTGATTAAGAGCATCTAACTAGTCTGTAGGTGCCAGGACTCTTAATGGTTGGTAGGGGATCAAATACTTATCGCTGTGCGGAGGTTGCCAGGCCTCTCCTCTCTGTGCTCCCGAGTCCCCAGCTTCTGGGTCTCAAGAGAAAGGCTCCGGAGCTGGATAGGGGACTTCCGGTTTTGGCCTAATGATGGGCAGGAACCTATCTAAGCATGGCTATAGTTAGGGTTGAGGACTGGGACTAAGCTAGGGTTAGGGTTAAGGACTGGGCCAAAGATAGGGTTAAGTTTGGGGTATAGAATAACACCGGGGTTAGGGTTGAGTGCAGTGATCAAACTAAAGTTAGTGTGGGGAGCATGGAAAAAGTTTGGGTCAGGGTTGGGCTCGGCTAAAGCTAGGGTTAGGGTTGAGGACTGGGCCAAAGATAGGGTTAAGTTTGGGGTATAGAATAACACCGGGGTTAGGGTTGAGTGCTGTGATCAAACTAAAGTTAGTGTGGGGAGCATGGAAAAAGTTTGGGTCAGGGTTGGGCTCGGCTAAAGCTAGGGTTAGGGTTGAGGACTGGGACAAAGATAGGGTTAAGTTTGGGGTATAGAATATTACCGGGGTTAGGGTTGAGTCCTGTGATCAAACTAAAGTTAGTGTGGAGAGCTTGGAAAAAGTTTTCATTAGGGTTGGGCTGGGTCAAAGCTAGGGTTAGGGTTGAGGAATGGGACAAAGATAGGGTTAAGTTTGCTGGCTAGAATAACACCTGGGTTAGGGATAAATGTTGTGACCAATCTAAAGTTAGTGTTGGGAGTTTGGAAAAAGGTTGGGTTAGTGTTGAGATGTAGGCCAAAGTTAGGGCTAAGTTTAGGGTATAGAATAACACCTGGGCTAGAGTTGAGTGCTGTGATCAAATTAAAGTTAGTGAGGGGAGCTTGGAAAAAGTTTGCGTTAGGGTTGGGCCCAGATAAAGCTAGGGTTAGGGTTAAGGAATGGGACAAAGCTAGGGTTAGGGTTGAGGACTGGGCCAAAGATAGGGTTAAGTTTAGGGTATAGAATAACACCGGGGTTAGGGTTCAGTGCTGTGATCAAACTAAAGTTATTGTGGAGAGCTGGGAAAAAGTTTGGGTTAGGGTTGGGCTGGATTAAAACTAGGGTTAGGGTGAAGGAATGGAACAAAGCTAGGGTTAGGGTTGAGGACTGGGCCAAAGCTAAGGTTAAGTTTGGGGTATAGAATAACACCTGGGTTAGGGATGATTGTTGTGATCAATCTAAAGTTAGTTAGTGTTGGGAGTTTGGAAAAAGGTTGGGTAAGGGTTGAGGACTAAGCCAAAGCTAAGACTAAGTTTGGTGGCTAGAATAACACATGGGTTACGGGTGAATGTTGTGATCATTCTAAAGTTAGTGTTGGGAGTTTGGAAAATGTCTGGGTTAGGGTTGAGAAAAAGATAGGGTTAGGATTGAGATAAGGGAGAAAGCTAGGGTTAGGGTTGAGGAATGAGCCAAAGCTAGGGTTAAGTCGGCTGGCTAGAATAACACCTGGGTTAGGGATGAATGTTGTGATCAATCTAAAGTTAGTGTTGGGAGTTTGGAAAAAGTTTAGGTTAGGGTTGAGGAATGGAAAAAGCTAGGGTTAAGTTTGGGGTATAGAATAACACCTGGGCTAGAGTTGAGTGCTGTGATCAAATTAAAGTTAGTGAGGGGAGCTTGGAAAAAGTTTGTGTTAGGGTTGGGCCCAGATAAAGCTAGGGTTAGGGTTAAGCAATGGGACAAAGCTAGGGTTAGGGTTGAGGACTGGGCCAAAGATAGGGTTAAGTTTGGGGTATAGAATATTACCGGGGTTAGGGTTGAGTCCTGTGATCAAACTAAAGTTAGTGTGGAGAGCTTGGAAAAAGTTTTCATTAGGGTTGGGCTGGGTCAAAGCTAGGGTTAGGGTTGAGGAATGGGACAAAGATAGGGTTAAGTTTGCTGGCTAGAATAACACCTGGGTTAGGGATAAATGTTGTGACCAATCTAAAGTTAGTGTTGGGAGTTTGGAAAAAGGTTGGGTTAGTGTTGAGATGTAGGCCAAAGTTAGGGCTAAGTTTAGGGTATAGAATAACACCTGGGCTAGAGTTGAGTGCTGTGATCAAATTAAAGTTAGTGAGGGGAGCTTGGAAAAAGTTTGCGTTAGGGTTGGGCCCAGATAAAGCTAGGGTTAGGGTTAAGGAATGGGACAAAGCTAGGGTTAGGGTTGAGGACTGGGCCAAAGATAGGGTTAAGTTTAGGGTATAGAATAACACCGGGGTTAGGGTTCAGTGCTGTGATCAAACTAAAGTTATTGTGGAGAGCTGGGAAAAAGTTTGGGTTAGGGTTGGGCTGGATTAAAACTAGGGTTAGGGTGAAGGAATGGAACAAAGCTAGGGTTAGGGTTGAGGACTGGGCCAAAGCTAAGGTTAAGTTTGGGGTATAGAATAACACCTGGGTTAGGGATGATTGTTGTGATCAATCTAAAGTTAGTTAGTGTTGGGAGTTTGGAAAAAGGTTGGGTAAGGGTTGAGGACTAAGCCAAAGCTAAGACTAAGTTTGGTGGCTAGAATAACACATGGGTTATGGGTGAATGTTGTGATCATTCTAAAGTTAGTGTTGGGAGTTTGGAAAATGTCTGGGTTAGGGTTGAGAAAAAGATAGGGTTAGGATTGAGATAAGGGAGAAAGCTAGGGTTAGGGTTGAGGAATGAGCCAAAGCTAGGGTTAAGTCGGCTGGCTAGAATAACACCTGGGTTAGGGATGAATGTTGTGATCAATCTAAAGTTAGTGTTGGGAGTTTGGAAAAAGTTTAGGTTAGGGTTGAGGAATGGAAAAAAAGCTAGGGTTAAGTTTGGGGTATAGAATACCACCTGGGCTAGGGTTGAGTGCTGTGATCAAACTAAAGTTAGTGTGGGGAGCATGGAAAAAGTTTGGGTCAGGGTTGGGCTCGGCTAAAGCTAGGGTTAGGGTTGAGGACTGGGCCAAAGCTAGGGTTAAGTTTGGGGTATAGATTAACACCTGGGTAAGGGTTGAGTGCTGTGATCAAACTAAACTTAGTGTGGGGAGCTGGGACAACGTTAAGGTTAGGGTTGGGCTGGGTCAAAGATTGGGTTAAGTTTGAGGAATGGGACAAAGCTAGGGTTAAGTTAGGTGGCTAGAATAACACCTGGGTTAGAGATGAATGTTGTGATCAATCTAACGTTAGTTTGGGGAACCTTGAAAAACTTAGGGTTAGGTTTGAGGACTGGGCCAAAGCTAGGGTTAAGTTTGGGGGATAGAATTACACCTGGGCTAGGGTTGATTGCTGTGATCAAACAAAAGTTAGCAAAGGGAGCTGGGACAGCGATAAGGTTAGGGTTGGGCTGGGGCAAAGCTTGGGTTGAGTTTGGTGGCTAGATTAACACCAGAGATAGAGATGACTGTTGTGATCAATCTAAAGTTAGTGTTGGGAGTTTGGAAAAAGGTTGGGTTAGGGTTGGGCTGGGACAAAGCTAGGGTTAGGGTTGAGGACTGGGCCAAAGCTAGGATGAAGTTTGGGATATAGAATAACACTGGGTTAATTTTAACAGTGAGACAAAGAATATCAAAAATAAAATACAGAAAATCATATTGTAGAAATTTTATTATTTTTTTATTTTGCATACATATTTGATATCCCTCTTGTTTGATCCCTCTAGCAAACAAGAATTAATACTTGGTGGCAAAACCCTTGTTGGCAAGCACAGCAGTCAGACATTTTTTGTAGTTGATGACTCCTTTTTGCAGATCATCTCTAAATCATTAAGATTTTGAGGCTGTCGCTTGGCAACTCAGAGGTTCAGCTCCCTACATAAATTTTCTATGGGATTAAGGTCTGGAGACTGGCTAGGCCAATCCATGACCTTAATGTGCTTCTTTTTGAGTCACTCCTTTGTTGCCTTAGCATTTCTCTTCCTCCAAACACAGCAAGTTGAGTTCATGCCAAAGAGCTCAATTTTTGTCTCATCTGACCACAGCACCTTCTCCCAATCACTCTCAGAATCATCCAGGTGTTCATTGTCAAGCTTCAGACTGGCCTGCACATGTGCCTTCTTGAGCATGGGGACCTTGCAGGCAGTGCAGGAATTGAATCCATTACAAGGTGATGTGTTACCAATGGGTTTCTTGGTAACTGTGGTCCTAGCTGCCTTGAGATAATTAACCCCCTATTCCCCCCCCCCCCCCCCCGTGTAGTTTTAGGCTGATCTCTCACCTTCTTCATAATCAAGGATAGCCTACAAGGTGAGATTTTGCATGGAGACCCAGATCAATGTTGATTCACAGTCATTTTGTATTTTTTCCATTTCCTTACTATTGCACCAACAGTTGTCTCCCCTCACCCAACATCTTACTTACGGTTTTGTGGCCCATCCCAGCCTTGTGCAGGTCTATGATCTTATCCTTGACATCCTTAGAATGCTCTTTGGTCTTGCCCATGTTGTAGAGGTTAGAGTTTGACTGATTAATTGAGTCTGTGACCAGGAGTCATTTATACAGGTGACAATATAAGACAGCTGTCTTTAATACAGATAATGAGTTGATTAAGAGCATCTAACTAGTCTGTAGGTGCCAGGACTCTTAATGGTTGGTAGGGGATCAAATACTTATCGCTGTGCGGAGGTTGCCAGGCCTCTCCTCTCTGTGCTCCCGAGTCCCCAGCTTCTGGGTCTCAAGAGACAGGCTGGAACCTCTGCAGCAGTGCGTGGGGGTTGCAGGTCTCCGGAGCTGGATAGGGGACTTCCAGTTTTGGCCTAATGATGGGCAGGAACCTATTTAAGCATGGCTATAGTTAGGGTTGAGGACTGGGACTAAGCTAGGGTTAGGGTTAAGGACTGGGACAACGCTAGGGTTAAGATTGGGGGCTATAGTAACACCTGGGTCAGGGTTGAATGCTGAAATCATCCTAAAGTTAGAGTGGGAAGCTTGAAAAAATTTGGGTTAGGGCTGGGCTGTGTCAAAGCTAGGGTTAGGGTTGAGGGATGGGACAAAACTAGGGTTAGGGTTGGGAACTGGATCAAAGCTAGGGCTAAGTTTGGGGGCTAGAATAACAACTGTGTTAGGGTTGAGTGCTGTGATCACTATAAAGTTAGTATGGGGAGCTGGGACAACGTTAAGGATAGGGTTGGGCTAGTCCAAAGCTAGGGTTAGGGTTGATGACTGGGTTGAAGCTAGGGTTAATTTTGCTGGCTAGAATAACACCTGGGTTAGGGATGAATGTTGTGATCAATCTAAAGTTAGTGTTGGGAGTTTGGAAAAAGGTTGGGTTAGGGTTGGGGCTGAGAAAAAGCTAGGGTTAGGATTGAAGAAAGGGACAAAGCTAGGGTTAGGGTTGAGGACTGAGCCCTAGCTAGGGTGAAGTTTGGGGGCTAGAATAACACCTGGGCTAGGGTTTAGTGCTTTGATTAAACTAAAGTTAGTGTGGGGAGCTTGGAAAAAGTCTGGATTAGGGTTGGGCTGGGACAAAGTTAGGGTTATGATTGAGGAATGGGACAAACCTAGGATTAGGGTTGAGGACTGGGTGAAAGCTAAGATTAAAGGTGCTCTATCAGCAAAATGATGCTGTATGAGCCCCACATATGCGTGAATAGCCTTTAAAATGGCTATTCAGGCACTGCTAATGTTATTTTACCCCCCCTCCCATTTAAAATAAAAACATAAAAAAGAATATGCAAATTATTCTTACCGTGCACGGTGGGTGGTCGTGCACTGTCCAACGTCATCTTCTGTCACGCCTTCCTCTTCTTTCTTCTTCTTTTGGCGACGCCCTCCGGTCTGGGCTCTTCCCCGCCTTGATCTTCCTGTTCTTCCGGTGGGCTTGGTTCAAATCCGGCACATTCAAAGTATCGCTCCCTCTGGAGAGCTACTGCGCATACTCTGGCACCATTTTGCTCAATGGTAGTTCATGAGCGTAGTTCTAAGGGGAACTGAGCATACTGAGCTGTAAGAATAATTTGCATATTCATTTTATAGTTTTATTTCAAAATGGGGGGGTAAAATAAGATTAGCGGTGCCTGAATAGCCTTTTCAAAGGCTATTCACACATATGTGGGGTTCATACAGCATAATTTTGCTGATAGAGCCCCTATAAGTTTAGGGTATTGAATAAAACCTGGGTAAGGATTGAGTGCTGTGATCAAACTAAACTTAGTGTGGGGACCTGGGACAACGTTAAGGTTAGGATTGGGCTGGGTCAAAGCTAGGGTTAGGGTTGAGGAATGGGACAAATCTAGGGTTAAGTTTGCTGGCTAGAATAACACCTGGGTTAGGGATAAATGTTGTGACCAATCTAAAGTTAGTGTTGGGAGTTTGGAAAAAGATTGGGTTAGTGTTGAGATGTAGGCCAAAGCTAGGGCTAAGTTTAAGGTATAGAATAACACCTGGGCTAGAGTTGAGTGCTGTGATCAAATTAAAGTTAGTGAGGGGAGCTTGGAAAAAGTTTGCGTTAGGGTTGGGCCCAGATAAAGCTAGGGTTAGGGTTAAGGAATGAGACAAAGCTAGGGTTAGGGTTGAGGACTGGGCCAAAGATAGGGTTAAGTTTGGGGTATAGAATAACACCGGGGTTAGGGTTGAGTGCTGTGATCAAACTAAAGTTAGTGTGGAGAGCTTGGAAAAAGTTTGGGTTAGGGTTGGGCTGGGTCAAAGCTAGGATTAGGGTTGAGGAATGGGACAAAGATAGGGTTAAGTTTGCTGGCTAGAATAACACCTGGGTTAGGGATAAATGTTGTGACCAATCTAAAGTTTGGGTTAGGGTTGGGCTGGATTAAAACTAGGGTTAGGGTTAAGGAATGGGACAAAGCTAGGGTTAGGGTTGAGGACTGGGCCAAAGCTACGGTGAAGTTTGGGGGCTAAAATAACACCAGGGCTAGGGTTGAGTTCTGTGATTAAACTAAAGTTAGTGTGGGGAGCTTGGAAAAAGTTTGGGTTAGGGTTGGGCTGAGATAAATCTAGGGTTAGGGTTGAGGACTGGGCCAAAGCTAGGGTTAAGTTTGGTGGCTAGAATAAAACCTAGGTTAGAGATGAGTGTTGTGTTCAATCTAAAGTTAGTGTGGAGAGTTTGGAAAATGGTTGGGTTAGGGTTGGGCTAGGATATAAAGCTAGGGTTAGGGTTGAGGACTGGGCCAAAGCTAGGGTTAAGTCGGCTGGCTAGAATAACACCTGGGTTAGGGATGAATGTTGTGATCAATCTAAAGTTAGTGTTGGGAGTTTGGAAAAAGTTTAGGTTAGGGTTGAGGAATGAGAAAAAGCTAGGGTTAAGTTTGGGGTATAGAATAACACCTGGGCTAGGGTTGAGTGCTGTGATCAAACTAAAGTTAGTGTGGGGAGCATGGAAAAAGTTTGGGTCAGGGTTGGGCTCGGCTAAAGCTAGGGTTAGGGTTGAGGACTGGGCCAAAGCTAGGGTTAAGTTTGGGGTATAGATTAACACCTGGGTAAGAGTTGAGTGCTGTGATCAAACTAAACTTAGTGTGGGGAGCTGGGACAACGTTAAGGTTAGGGTTGAGGACTGGGCCAAAGCTAGGGTTAAGTTTGGGGGATAGAGTTACACCTGGGCTAGGGTTGATTGCTGTGATCAAACGAAAGTTAGCATAGGGAGCTGGGACAGCGATAAGGTTAAGGTTGGGCTGGGGCCAAGCTTGGGTTAAGTTTGGTGGCTAGATTAACACCAGAGTTAGATATGACTGTTGTGATCAATCTAAAGTTAGTGTTGGGAGTTTGGAAAAAGTTTGGGTTAGGGTTGGGCTGGGTCAAAGCTCGGGTTAGGATTGAGGAATGGGACAAAGTAAGGGTTAGGGTTAAGGACTGGGCCAAAGCTAGAGTTTAGTTTGTGGTATGGAATAACACCTGGGTAAGGATTGAGTGCTGTGATCAAACTAAACTTGGTGTGGGAAGCCTGGACAACTTTAAGGTTAGGGTTTGGCTGGGTCAAAGCTAGGGTTAGGTTGAGGAATGGAATAAAGCTAGATTAAGTTTTCTGGCTAGAATAACACCTGGGTTAGAGATGAATGTTGTGATCAATCTAAATTTACTGTTGGGAGTTTGGAAAATGGTTGGGTTAGGGTTTATGACTGGTCCAAATCTAGGATTAGGTTTGAGGACTGGGCCAAAGCTAGGGCTAAATTTGGGGGATAGAGTAACACCTTGGTTAGGGTTGAGTGCTGTGATCAAACTAAAGTTAGTGTGGGAAACTTGAAACAAGTTTGGGTTAGGGTTGGGCTGGGACATAGCCAGTGTTAGGGTTGAGGAATGGATCAAAGATATGGTTAGGGTTGAGGACTGAGCCAAAGCTAGGGTTACGTTTGGTGGCTAGAATAACACCAGGGTTAGAGATGAGTGTTGTGATCAATCTAAAGATAGTGTTGGGAGTTTTGAAAAAGGTTGGGTTAGGGTTGGGGCTGAGAAAAAGCTAGGGTTAGGATTGAGGAAAGGAACAAACCTAGTGTTAGGGTTGAGGACTGGGCCAAAGCTAGGGTTGAGTTTGGTGGCTAGAATAACACCTGGGTTAGGGTTGAGTGCTGTGATCAAACTAAAGTTATTGTGGAGAAAAAGTTTGGGTTAGGGTTGGGCTGGGATAAGGCCATGGTCAGAGTTGAGGAATGGGACAAAGCTACAGTAGGATTATGGTTGAGGACTGGGCGAAAGATAGGGCTAAGTTTGGGGGCTAGAATAACACCTGGGTTAGGATTGAATGCTGGACTCATACTAAAGTTAGAGTGGGAAGTGTGGAAAACGTTTGGGTTAGGGTTGGGCTGGGACAAAGCTACGGTTAAGGTTGAGGGCTAGTCTAAAGCTATGGTTAGGGTTGAGGAATGGGACAAAGCTTGGGTTAGAGTTGAGGACTGGGCCAAAGCTAGAGGTAAGTTTGGGGGCTAGAGTAAAACCTGGGTTAGGGTTGAATGCTGGGATCATACTAAAGTTACAGTGGGAAGCTTGGAAAACGTTTGGGTTAGGGTTGGGCTGGGACAAAGCTACGGTTAAGGTTGAGGGCTGGTCTAAAGCTATGGTTAGGCTTGCGGACTGGGACAAAGCTAGGGTTAAGTTTGGGGGCTAGAATAACACCTGGGCTAGGGTTGAGCTCTGTGATCAAACTACAGTTAGTGTGTACACACACACACCAGATTTGATTTGGGATTTGATCTTAGAGCGCCAGGCGTCCAGACCAGCCCCCTTATATAGGCAAGGGGCAGTCACCAGCAAATAGCCCAGCTGCCCAATCCGAGTGTCCATTGGTCAACACATATGTCGATCAACCAGTCAACCACACCCAGCTGTTGCAAGGCAGATTAACCCTTGCAACCCTGGACTGTGCAGAGGAACAGACAGCGACGCCCAGATCATGACCGCAGTTACTGCGCAATCCTAACACAGGGTTAAGTTTGGGGGCTAGAATAACACCTGGGTTCAGGTTGAATGCTGGGATCAAACTAAAGTTAGTGTGGGGAGCTTGCAAAAAGTCTGGGTTAGGGGTGGGGTTGGGACAAAGCTAGGGTTAGGGTTGAGGGCTGCTCCAAAGCTAGGATTTTGATTGAGGACTGAGCCAAAGCTAGCGTTATGTTTGGGTGCTAGAGTAACACCTGGGTTAGGTTTGAATGTTGCGATCAATCTATAGTTAGTGTTGGGACTCTGGAAAAAGGTTGAGTTAAGGTTGGGGCTGGGATAAAGCTACGGTTAGGGTTGAGGACTGGGCCAAAGCTAGGGTTAGGTTTGGGGGCTATAATAAAACCTGGGTTAGGATTGAGTGCTGTGATCAAACTAAACTTAGTGTGGGGAACTGGTACAACATTAAGGTTAGGGTTGATGACTGGGCCAAAGCTAGGGTTAAGTTTGGAGGCTAGAGTAACACCTGGGTTAGGGTTGAATGCTGGGTTTATACTAAAGTTAGAGTGGAAAGCTTGGAAAAAATTTGGGTTAGGGTTGTGGCTGGGAAAAAGCTCGGATTAAGGTTGAGGGTTAGCCGCTGGCTTTTTAGTGTTTCCTCTAGGTTCCTGATAGTAAGTGTTTTCTCCTGTTCTGATTGCCTGTGTTTCTGACTCCTGCTTTGACCTCTGATCCTGCCTTTTGCCTCCTTATTTGTATACTGTTCCAGCTCTTGTTTATGACCCTGGCTCATCTTTAACCTCTCCTGAACACTGTTTTGTGCTGCTCTACTACTCTTGTTACTGACTCAACCTGCCTGATCTTCCTTTTGGATTATCCGCTGTACTACGCCGCCCTCTTGTAGATGATCCAAACTGTATTAGTATGCTTGACTCTCTGCTGCCACCTGCTGAAGACCCACCACTGCCTTCTGGTTCCTTAGACCTGCTCCACTATAATACACATCTGCTGGTAAGAGTTGCCAGTATCTAGTTTACCGTGATTTGTGGTGCGCTGTGTGTTTGGCGTTTCTCGACTCGCACCGCTTTGCCTGGCAGTGCTGCCTAGTCCATCACCACCATCTGGGGCTCTGGTGAACACAACTGTTGGGTTGGAGTTTGTGCGGCCCGGGAGGTGTTGGACACACAGCACCGTATTTACCATTTTGATCAATGTATCTAGTACTAGTTCTCACAATTGGCTCTGAACTGCATTTGTTACCTTTACACTTATTTCTCTATGCAAAATGCAAATAAATTAATAAAATTTATACAATGTGATTTTCTGGATTTTATTTTTGATCTATCTCTCACTGTTAAAACGAACCTACCCTTAAAATTATAGACTGTTCATGTCTTTGTCAGTGGGTAAACTACAAACTCAGCAAGGGATCAAATACTTATTTCCTTCACTGTATAACATATGTGATTGACATCTTCGAGAGGTTGTTCAAAGCATGTCCTATAGGTAAGTATAGTCAATCTATTCACCCAGGTTACATACAAAAAATGTCATCTAATAGGTCCACACACATACCTGTCAGCTAGCAAGCTGAATCTTTCCTGAAGATCACTATGAGAGAGGCAGCACATGCACAATAAAATTATGAAGGAAAAAGTTAATCAAAGTACCATTCCCACTGCAATTCACATGTCCGCACATATGCAAAGAAAGCATCTCTCACCGGATACTCTCTCTAAACACAGAAGGCGTATGTCCAGCAAATCAAGCAGCTTACAATGGGTCCTGGATAGAGCATTGGCATTTCCCTGCAGCTTGCCTGCCCTGTGTTCCACAGTGAATTTAAAGAGGACCTTTCATCAGATTGGGCACATTCAGCGCACTATCGGCTTTCCCGATCTGTGCCCAGTGTAAAGCGCTATCGGTCCCGGTACCGTAGGGCTTTACAGTCAGAAGGGTGTTTCTGACACTTAGCCAGGGACGCCCTTCTGCCCAGCAGCGCCTATCGTGCTGTACTGTGGAACGGGGAGGAACGCCCCCTCCCTCTGCTCACACAGCTCGTCCATAGATGAGTATTAGCAGGAGGGGGGAGTTCCTCTCCGCTCCACAGTACAGCACGATAGGCGCTGCTGGGCAGAAGGGCGTCCCTGGCTAAGTGTCAGAAACGCCCTTCTGACTGTAAAGCCCTACGGTACCGGGACCGATAGCGCTTTACACCGGGCACAGATCGGGAAAGCCGATAGTGCGCTGAATTCAGCGCACTGTCAGCTTTCCAGCAGTATATAGAACTGCATGTGCCCGATCTGATGAAAGGTCCTCTTTAAAGTTTTGCAGAGTTATTAACCACCTGGTAACTCTGGCATTTCTCTCCTTAGCATGGCACATCCATGTTAGCGGGAAGTGATCAGCTTAAAGTATCGGCCCAGGAGATTCCAGGGTCCACTTAAAGGGGTATTCCCACGTCGCATACTCACCAGTCTTCACTGTTGTAAAATCTTCTTTCTTCCTGGTTTCTTGCATCATTTGGTGGGCGGGGTTTCACATGCAATCTATCATTTAGCTCCGCCCACCCATATTGGACTATGAAGTACATGCAGAAGCAACTCTGTTACATACAGAGACTGCCTGTCTCTGCCATAATGAACACAATTGAATTAGCTAACCTGATAACTGGGAGAACAGAAGAAATGAAAGCAGCTCCTCTCCCCTATCTGAGATCAGGAAGCTAGGTCACGTGGTGTAGACACAGGAATAGCTAGATACACAGGCTCGCTCCCGTGCAATTAGCCCCTCCTCCTTCCCCCCTGAGAGCAGCAGATGCATCACTTGACTTTTGAGCAGATAAGTCAAGGGCTGTGTCAACAATGAATTGAATAAAGTAACATAGTGGACAAACAAAGCAGTTTTGCTGAAGCAATGTATTTAGGAAAAGTCTTACATCCACATTAACAAGCAGTATACATAGGATCCTTGTGATGGGACAACCCCTTTAATGGCTAAGCCATAGCTCTTAGCTGGGGCACATAATGGGAAAGCCGATCGTGCGCTGACTTCAGTGCACTGTCGGCATTCTAGAGGTATATAAAACCGCATGTACCTGAGGACATGAAAGGTCTTCTTTAATATGGACTAACGTGCATTTTCTATATTTGTCTTCCTATCCAGTATATGATTTATGTTTATGTTAGGGCGGGTTCACACCTGCGCCCGGTCTCCGTCTTCTGCCCGAGAAACTGGACAGGAGACAGAAACTGGCAGTCAGTTTTCAAACTCAAAGCGTTTTTTTTCAGGACCAAAATAAGCCACACGTAATTTACGTGTGAACTAGCCCTAACAGTGTTTTTTATGTTTGTACCCTCCCCTGGGTCTCCGTTTATTATACTTGGGGGGGTCTGAAAAGACCCCCCCCCCCCCCCGTAGTATAATAATTGTTCATGGTTGTCCACAATGACGTATAATACTGTGTGCAGGGGCCGGTAGAGAAAATCTTACTGTGTGCAGGAGCCACTATGGGGCATAACACTGTTTGCAGGGGCCACTATGGAACATAACACTGTTTGCAGGGGCCACTATGGGGCATAATAGTGAGGCATCCTGGAACTTGTAGGAAACACAGAAGAGGAAGGACGTACACAAACACAGAGGATGTAATGAACTGAGAGCCCCAGAAATCACTCAAAACAGGCTAAAGGTATTTGGTGGCATTTATTAACCCATTAATAGCACTAACAGACCTTTTTTGAAAAATATTTTTTTTCTCCCGGAAAACCCCTTCATATGTAAACCCAATGGCTCCCATAACACATGGCTTATCATGTTATGTTGTTCGGCGGAAAGCTCTAAGATTGTTTGAAACCTTTTGACCGCTTTCAGACATATCAGAGTTGGTATGCCAAATACAACGGCCGCCCGGATCACACTCATAGCGGCTGACACCAGAGCACACAAGGCCCTCTGCTCCGGCACAACCCACTGGCGAAAGTTACGCAACGTTCCCGAGTAGAGGCAGCGCCGCCTTCTGAGACCACGTGATGTGGGCGGGATTACGCATATGCACAAGGCTGCCTAGAGACTTCCGTGGTTGGTGATGCTGAGCGCCCAATAGTCCGCGGAAATGACGTTGTGTTGGAACGAGAGAGCTGGCGTGGATTGGTTGAGTTATGAAAGCGTAAGAAATTACGCGCATGTGCAGAAGGTCGTGGCGCCGGCGGAATGGCGTGAGGGACGCTTGGGAAGCAGTGAGAGTAACCTAGTCGCAGGTAACTGTGACTGAATTCCATTAGATTGACTATGGTGGCGCTGTAACACGGTGTCCTGTATGCGGATGGTGCTGACTTGGTTACGGCTCGTACTTTCAGCTCTATACTAATACTATGTTATGGCGTGTGAAGCAGCACTTCTCTGAGCTACAGCCCCACATCAGCGCGATGTATTGCTGGTTAGTAAGAATATGGCTTCCTGGAAAGACACTGGCTCCGGTACACAAGCTAGCTATAGGTGCCTACCCATCTCAGCTAATGTGCTGCATGGGGAGAAGCTATAGAATAGTACATGTGCTTCCAGCCAGCTCATTCTCCTATACTGGCTATAGGCTGCCAGTGCCTACTACACTTGTCTACAATGTTATGTAGATGTTCACATTTATCCCACTGTTGTGTTTGGGTAACAATTATTTATATGTATATTGGACTTTAAGATGTTCTATGGGAATGTTCACACTATACTAATACTGCCATTAACACTTTGTGATGGATGATAACAGACACTAAGATACCTTCATTTGTTTCAATGGTATTGGTTCTGTCATCTGTGCTCCTGTTTTCATCACATACGTCATAGATCAGTTACTTTGGCAGAGATAGTTACACAGGGGCGGAGTTCTCTCGCAGCACTGGGGGCGGTCCCCAGCGCTCAAACAGCAATGAGGGTGTCCCCAATGCTGCGAGAGAACTCTCCAGCGCCGCCTCCATCTTCTTCAGGATCAGCCTATTCACGCGTCTTCTAGCGCGGGTGGTCAAAGTTCTAGGCCTTGGACAGAGTCAACTGCGCATGCCTAAAGTCCACAAGAAAATGACTGCTTACTGTGTAAGTGGCTATTTTTCTTGTGGCCGCGGGCATGCGCAATTGGTTCTGCCCGAGGCCTAGAAGTTTGACCCACAGCGCCGGGAGAAGACGCGTGAAGAGGTCGTTCCTGAAGAATATGGCGCTGGAGGGTTCTCTTGCAGCATTGGGAACGCCCTCAGTGCTGCGAGAACTCATTTGCATATCGACGAAAACAGGGATTTCTACCGAACGGTGGCGTGGAGAAGACTTCTAAAGGTAGGAGAAGAATAGCCTTTCTTAAGGGTATTCCTACGTGTGATCGAGAAAAAAAAATGATTTTAATGGTAGAATCTTTTTAAGCAGCTGTATGAAATTGTGCAGCTGCAGGAACTGGCTGTAACTACAGCTGGAGCTCCCATAGAGAAGGTAGGGAAGGTTTATTACCCGACTCCGGAGGGGAAACCGCGACGGTCGTGGCAGGCGGGTTTTGACCCGAGTGTGACGCGGCTCCCCGCGTCACTCTTGGTGCCAAAATACGACCCCCCGTGTGAACGAGCCCTTTTTCTACTTTTGTTTATATTTTCCCAGATATATAAAAAAAATCAACATAGAAATTAAGCCCTATGTGTCACTGAAAAAGACACAAAAATTGGCTAAATGATAAAAATGTTATAGCCCTTAAAACTGCGCTTACAGAAAACTCAATGTCTGGTCCTGAACCAGAAATTGGCCAGGTACTGAAGTGGTTAATTTAATGTATTTAGCTTTCTAAGCTAAAATATTGATGGCCTAAGCTAGGTCATTGGTATTGTATTGGGAAGGGCACATCTGATACAAAGAGTATAACAGGAATTTTTTTTCTCTTGTAGTGGTTAGATAAGGTACCGTATATACTCGAATATAAGCCGACCCGAGGCCCCTAATTTTATCACAATAAACTGGGAAAACTTATTGACTCGAGTATAAGCCTAGGGGGGAAATGCAGCAGCTACTGGAAAATTTCGAAAATTAAAATAGAGTTTTTGGGTGCAGTAGTTGCTGGGGGAGGGGAGGGGGGGTTGGTTGTCTGTCTGCCCCTTCCCTGAGCTTGAGGACTGTTTTTTCTTCCCCCACTTGGAATTCAGTCTGGCTGAATATAGGGTATCTGTAGTGCTCTATTAACCTCCTCCCGACGGAACAGGAGCACTGCAGATCCCCTATATTCAGTAGACCGGGCACTTTCAGACACAGGGATACCTATTGTGTATGTGTTTCACAGTAATTTTCTACTTTTGTATGTATTCTAGGGAAAGGAGGGATTTAGAACTTTTATTTATTTTTTTTGCACTATTTTATGGGAGATTCTATACATTAATATTGTGGCTGGTCATAGACCGCTGATGGCTAATTGATGGGTTTGCTGGATAACAGGCCTCCCCACATATCTAATATTGAGTTTTCTTTAGGACAGGTGATCAGTATTTTTAGCCATGAAGTGAAAATTATTTCCTGTGACTTTCTTTATAGCTTGTATATTCCAATGAGATGCAAATACACAGCATAGTTATCTCTTTATAGAACCCTGCATTTATACCGTATTTTTCGGACTATAAGACGCACTTTTTTTCCCCCAAATTTGGGGGGAAAAGAAGGGTGCGTCTTATAGGCCGAATGTGGCGCCTGGCACCCGCTGTACTATAGAGGCGGAAGCCGGAAAGGGATAGACGCCGGGGCCTGAGACATCGCTGCGCTCCTCTACCCTGCATGAAGCCAGCAGGGGCGATGCTATTCCGCTCCTCCGTCCCCTCGCCGCTGGCTTCATACAGGGCAGGGCAGCGATGTCTCAGGCCCCGGCGTCTATCCCTCCCCGGCATCCGCCTCTCTAGTACAGCGGATGCCGGGTCTGCAGTCTGTATCAGCGGCCTCTTCTCCCCCGGGGCCGGTCACCACCGGCCCCGTACCTGTAAAGTTGCAGGCCGGCTCCTTCGCGGTGATATCGCAGGAGCCGACCTGTTCGGGTGACAGCCGGGAGCCTAATGAGGCTCCCGGGCCTGTCACTGCTGTATTAGTATTGCGGCTGGTCTCTATGACCAGCCGTAATACTAATAGACAGAATGTCCCATAGACGGCAATACAGTTGTATTGCCGTCTATGGGACTTGCAATCAAGTGACCGCAGGTTCAAGCCCCGGGGGGGGGGGGAATAAAATAGTAAAAAAAAAAAAAAAAAAGCTTTAAAAATATGAAATACATAAAAGTTCTAAATCACCTCCTGTCCCTAGAATATATATATAAAAGTAGAAAATCATATGTCATAAACCACCGGGTTTTTTTTTCAATAAAAGGTGATCTAAGCAATAGATATTCCCCAAAATGGTATAACTAAAAAGTACTTCTGGCCCCGCAAAAAAACCCACTCTATGCATCCCCGTACAGCTGCAGGGTCACCTGTCAATGTGGCCTTGCAGCTGTTGCAAAACTAAAACTCCCATATATTAAATATTTTACCAGTTTTTGCTTCAAAATTTTTTTTTCCCTATTTTCCTCCTCTAAAACCTAGGTGCGTCTTATAGTCTGAAAAATACGGTAATAACAATGTTGATGATTTTATTAGATTTCTAAGCATACTTATCTTGCTGGTGTACAGTTTTTCTTCTCTGTATGCTGCCACCCAGCTCAGTCATTGCCTATTTAAAATCTTGTAAGAATTAATTCATGGCAATTGCATGTGTGGTACGGGCTCTTCTCATCCACAATCTAAATAGAACTGGTTCTTGTCTTCAAGTGAATTGGAATGTGGACAAGGTTTGATACTCAGTCCATCTCTGCCTGCCTGTGACTGTGCTGGTGGGTGGCCAATAGCATAGATATAAGAAAAACCATGGCTTGCTTGTAACTGATTTTTCTCCATCTGGTTGCAGATTGGGTAAGCTTTCCGGGATGATTCAATGAAACTTGACAGTCTGGACACGTGAAAAGCAAACAACTTTTTGTTAAAGTTATCAACTTGTTGGAAAAGTATCACAGAAAAGATGGATCAGAATAATAGTTTGCCCCCTTTCCAGGGATTGGCATCCCCTCAGGTGAGTAACATATCACTAAACTTGGAAATGTTAATATTGACATTTTACTATTCCAGTAAGGTATTAGTATTTTTGACCACTGACATGAATTGCATCGTGACCACTGACATGAATTGGTCTTTTTGGATTTGTCTGAATCCTTTTTTAAGGGTAACTAAACTTTTAAACAAGCTTTGATTTTTATGTCAACATTTGTTGACTGATGCACATACTGATTGTACACTGACACTTTTTTTATGCTGATAGCAAATGCAGTCCACCCCCTAGAGGAGAGATAAGGGGATTAAAAGTAGAAAATAGTAAACAGAGTAGAGATAAGGACATTTATAATCACAGACTAGTCTGTGATAATTTTGTACCCAGTGCTGGTGATCTTTATTTTCAGGTTTTTTATTTTTGTCAGTGTGCTGGGCCTAGGGGCTACCTTCAAGCCTCTGGGCGATCCTTTTAGTCTTGAATCAAACCTTTACTTCACCTATCAGAAATAGTTCTTAAATTAAAAAAAAATGAACACATGAATTTTAATGTGAAGAAATTGTAATAATTTTATTAGAATACACAAGACTACTCAATTAAAAGAATCCTAAAGCTAAAAACTGTTGATATTAATGGCAAGGTCACGGTGTCACAAATATGCATCACATGAAAAAGAAAATATATCTATCATCTAATACTGTATAATTATATAAAATAACCCCTCATATAGCAAATCAGTTATTATTATCGAAGGCCTCCTTGTACAAAGAGACAGACAGATGTAAATAAATATATAGAAAGGCACCCTATAAAGGTGTGCACACCATCCTATCAAATCACTTGTCTCTTGGTACAATTCAAAGTCTACTTGTGCAGAGAGAGAGAGACAAATTTAAATAAATGTACAAGTAGGTACCCCATAAGGTTATGCACACCCTCATACACCATATCTCATTTAGCTAAATGTCCACATAGGCCCAGCTACCACAGTGCTCAAAAGGGAAACCTTATAAATACACATAGATATAAACTAATACATAGAAATTACACCAGCTTCTTACATATAGTGAGACCATGACCTCTACTAGCAGCCCCAATGCGCGTTTCGCGCCTGCTTTGTCAGGGGCTGCACAGCGGAGGGCAGCAACGGATGGGAATAAATATACAGGAGTATAACACCTGCAAACACTCTACCTGGCTGATAATGGCGCCATTATCCAGTAACTACTAACTGCACCACATAATCTTGCGATATCTCCAAATCCCGCACACGCTCAGATATCATTTAAGTATAAATAGATCACACTAAAAATGGCCACCGCCAATAGAAGCCCAAATATACATACATACACTTATAACTAACACAAACTATGGCACAGACAATTAACATACCACTGCATCACTATCATTGAATCATAAGGACTAGTACACATGGGCACAGAGGGGGCGGATTATGGTGCGGAATCCATGTCATAATCCACTCCCTCATAATGGTGGTGTATGGAGACCACTAGCGATCTTTTTTCCGTGAGCAGCATGTTCCGGCTCACAGAAAAAAGTGAGCTGCCCTTTCTTCAGGCAGATTCCGTGGCTCATTGGGCCGCGGCGTCCGCCTCACGGCAGCATCCTCCAGGCTAGGCCCATTCATTTTGGGCCAACTCCGGAGCGGGAAGCCGTGATTGACAGTCTTGGCAAGCGTATTTTGGTTCCGATTTTGACGCGGGACCAAATCGGTACCAAAATACGTTATTCCGTCCCTGTGTGAACTAGGTCTAACACACAAAACATCCCCACTTAAACAATCCACAGAATACACATGACATTCATATATAGTGCACAAGTGAAGCCAAAATCCTGCAAATAAAAACCATTCATACAACTTCGTTAAAAAACCTAAACAATTACATGAATGTACCATTGCACCAACCATTCAAAATACAGCCCAAAGATGCTAAAAATGTGAATTGCAAATCTTTTATACCATGATTAAAAGGAAGTGAAGATAAAATTAATTACTGTAGAAAAGGTGAAAAAAAGTGAAACAATGAATACGAAAATACTTAATACTTAATTGTAGTGAAAAGTTGACATGAAAAACACCTAATTATTGTGAAAAGTGGACATGAGGAATGTATCAAAACATATGTAAGGTGATAAATACATAGCACAAGTGAATACGACAATAAAAGTAAGGAAATAGAACATATGAATTAGTGAAATTAATGTGTAGAAAATAGATGAAATTAGTGAAAAGTGAAATAATGTGACAAAAATTAAGACCAAAAATGGGGGCTATACATTGGCTCAGTGGTTAGCACCTCAGCCTTGCAGCGCTGGAGTCCTGGGTTCGAATCCTGCCAGGAACAACATCTGCAAGAAGTTTATGTTCTCCCTGTGTTTGCATAGATTTCCTCCCATATTCCAAAGACATACTGATGGGAAAAAATGTGCATTGTGAGCTCTATATGGGGATCACAATTTACAATAAAATAAAAAATTTAAGACCAAAAATGTGCACTCTATGAAAAATTGTTTAAATTCTATGCAAAATACATACATGTATGGCAGACAATCAGCCACATGACTGGTACACTGTGTAAATATACCAACCATGTAACCAATGCCCGCACTATCCAATATACAACAACAAAAGCAAACAAAGGCTTAGATAAAGGTGAAAACCCAATTGCTGATAAGGAAAAATTGTCAAAAGACAAGATCACCATAAAAATATTGTATTTATTAGTAATCAAATATAAAAAAAACACCAGAATTGTAGTTCATATAAATATTAGAAATACTGGCTAGATATAGGAGGACCAACACACCACAAAATCCGGTGAGTGGCAGGCAACAATCCTATCCTATCCTATTAATATTATAAATGTGAAAGTTTGTGGGTTTGTGAGTTGGATGTTCGGATGTTTGTTCCTCAATCACGCAAAACCCGCTCCACCGATTTGGCTCAAATTTTCCACAAACATAGTTAATACACCTGATTGCGCAATAGGCTACTTTTCGTCCCGAAAACGCACATCCGTTTCGCACAGGACCCTCACAAAACACAAACTCACAGCAGAATCAATGCAATGTCACACATTTTGGACCACAGCAAGCCCCAAAACTTCATATTGCCCTCTATAGCCTAGCCCCTAACCTCACACACTCACCTTTATAGACACTTTAGGACTTTCACCCTCACCTAATCCCATAAAGCAGGAGGCTATCTCTTTCACTGTCCGGCACAGCTATCTTTACCGACCCCCACCACTGTGAGGATCCGCGGCACCGCCCACCCAACCACTACACTGTCTTCCCAGGAACATGCGCATCTCAGCCATATACACAACGTGTTTCCAGCACGCCACCATTTTGCGCCTCCACCTTAGGCCGCAGCACCCGAAAGCCTCGCTCCAGCCCGCAACACTCCCCAACAGCACTCACACCTCCCGGCTGCTTTGTCTGCACGATCCCTCCACCTACCCGACACTGGTAACTTCCCCTAGCATGCTTTCATTATCAGGACTTCTGGCCTCTACACTCCGCTCTACTGTTTCCACACACCACCAACACCTTACACCCCATAACAATAATAACACCCATCTCCCTCACTTGCCCTAGCCATCTAATTCTCCTCCGCGAAACACCTCACAATAACTTTCACCTCACTTCACACTTTGTCCACATACGCTGTACTACCAGCTCCCATACCGCCGGGGTTGTTATGCTGCGCGCCCGCAATATACGCCGCCTCCTATTGCAATACCAGCCATCGCTTCCCCTTTGAAACCCTCTGCACCATGGCTTAATACACCGCTGTTGGATGGCTTATGTCGGCACATTGGCTATGGCAGCGGCACATTGGCTATGGCAGGTGCCCGGGAGCCGGACACCCACCATAGCCCTCCGCTTGCACACTGAAGTTATGTCGGCACATTGGCTATGGCAGGTGCCCGGGAGCCGGACACCCGCCATAGCCCTCCCCTTGCACACTCTGGCACACACTGCGTAACCCCCGTTAGCTCCCCGGTTCGTGGCCACAAACTTCCTCCACAGTAGCTCTCCCGCCCCCTCCTCTTACCTGGTCCACGCCTCCCGTCTGTCCCCCGCTGCACGTACGCATCCTCATGGTCAGCTCCGCCGCCTACACTGACTTTAGGCTGCCGGCGTCAGGTTGCTATAGCAGCCGCCGGGTCTCCCACGCCTCCCACTCAGCTGACTGTGTCCAGGCTGCTGCTGCAGGCTATGCTACGTAGCCTACAACAGCACTGGCACTATTAGGCAAGGCATTGTAATACATTACTATTGCAATGCATTGCAGTACTCAGCACACCCTCTGCTGTTTAACAACCCTATTGTTTTGCAAGCTGCTGGATGCAGCCTGCAAATCAACTTAGGATTGTTTGCCAAAGCGTCTGCATGCATTAGCATTGTCATACATGACATTGCTGCTCCGACCCCCTGGGGTTCAACACCCCTACGTGGTCTAATATATACACAACCAAAAAAAAAAAAAAATCAAGTTCAGGAATACTGTGAAACACACACATATTACCTTTCCCCACCTCCAAAATCACCCACTTCACAAAGCCAAATAAACATTGGGCCTGCACGCACTACCCCTATTATGCAATGCATTTCAATACATTACTATTGCAATGCATTGTATTACTCAGCACACCGTACAACAACCGTATTATTTCCCGGGGGGGGCAGGTCCTGGGTGCAGAGATGGGGGGGGGGGACAAGATACTGGGGGCAGAGATGGGGGGACAACAAACTGGGGGCAGAGATGGGGGGGAAATGTAGATGGGGCAGAGATGGGTTGGGGAAGATACTGAGGGCAGAGATGAGGAGGACAACATACTGGAGGCCGAGATGGGGGGGGACAACATACTGGGGGCACGCCCCTTCACACCCAGTCAAACCGCATCTTCTTTCCAAAAAATAGACGTGTACAATCACCGCAGACGAAGTCGCGGGTACCAGCTAGTGAACAATAAAATATAAACATGCAAAAGTGTAACAAAGTGTATAAAACAATAATAATGTGTCAGCTAGCTGAAAAGTATATGGACAAAAAAAAATATAGTACCAATACTCCTTAATAGAGAGAGAACTCAGTGTAGCTGCATAAGCGAATACACACATGTAGCCATATACACAAGTGGAAGCATGGTAGCTAAATAATGGAGTGAGTGCAAGGCTGAAAAGACATTACAAGTAAGGCATGACACAAAGATTAACAAATGAATATGCCTTCCAAAGACTGGAACGCCTGATTCGCGTTTCACCATCCGTTGTGCGATCCACAAGAGGTATTCACCAGTCTAAACACATACTGTAAGTAGGGTTTAGTGTTACTGTCTGCTGAAATTGAGCACACATCTATTATATATATAATTAATAATTCTTTTTTTTTTATATATATATATATATATATATATATATATATATATATATATATATTTTTTTTTTTTTTTTTTAATCCAATTTTGCAGGGGGCAATGACTCCTGGAATCCCCATCTTCAGTCCTATGATGCCGTATGGAACTGGTTTGACCCCACAGCCTGTACAAACAACAAACAGTTTGTCAATCCTTGAAGAACAACAGAGACAACAACAGCAACAGGCTCAGCAGTCCACATCTCAGCAAGGCACTCAGGGATCAGGACAAACTCCTCAATTGTTCCACTCACAGACTCTCACTACAGCACCTCTTCCAGGCAATACACCTCTGTATCCCTCCCCTATGACCCCCATGACTCCTATCACCCCAGCAACTCCTGCATCAGAAAGTTCTGGGATTGTACCTCAGTTGCAGTAAGTACAATATTCATTAGGTTTTTAATATCTGGGTTAAGGCCCTTTTTCCACCGGCCAAGCATTAGACATAGCCAGCGCCAATCAACAGTATAAAAAGTTCATCGTTGAATGTTTGCATTGCATTTTGCACAGGTAATGCGAGTGATCGTACCCCCATAATGTTGTCAGCAGGGCATCCCCTTTTTACTTGGGACAATTTGCTGCCTATATTGCATTGCAACTAATATATATTACTGTACAAAGTAACACCAATGCTCCTGTCACAACAAAGGGCAGTGTGAGTACCCTACATAGAGATGTTGCCCCTCCCACCCTTTCCCCAGCACTGCTATTAAATGGAAAAGGTTGGGGGGTTTTTTCCATTTTTTTTTTCTATGCTTGCATATTTGAATTTAAGATTTATAAAGCGTCTAAAAATTGATGGTGCAGATGCTGCGACCTTTAAAATAACACCAGGGCTAAATGGCCAGTAACTGAAAATCAAAGCAAAACTGCTTTACTTGCGCATAACAACCAAGAAGCTTTTTGCATGTTGAAATTTGGATATCATCTGAAAAACGTCTGCCTGTTTAAGCCATACAGATTCAGAAGCTGAAGCCAGACAGAGACGCGCCATGACTTTTACATTAAGGGAGTTGTCCAGTTTTAACTTAGTTCTGAACTTGTGTTTTTGTTTTTTGTTAGGAATATTGTGTCCACAGTGAATCTTGGCTGCAAATTGGACTTGAAAACAATTGCACTTAGAGCTCGAAATGCTGAATATAATCCAAAGGTAAAACTGCCTGTTCTGTTATCTGTGCAGGGTTATGGGTGAACATAACCTGTATTTGGGTCAGGAAAATGGTCCCTGTATTAGCCATATGTTCTGGCTCAAACTCTTTAACCCCTTCCCGACATGAGCCGTAATAGTACGGCGCATGTCGGGTGTGTAACTATGGCGACTGCCCGGGAGCCGGGCGGCCGCCATAGCCCCCGGGTGTCTACTGCTTTAAGCAGTAAACAACCGGCACTAATGCCTCCGATCGGACCCCGGACCGATCGAAGGCATTAACCCCTCCGGCACCACGGTCAAAGGCTCCCAGGCTTGTCTGCAAGTTCTTTCTTTTGCAGGCTGGTCTATGCAGCCTGCAAAAGAAATGATGATTTTTTTGCAATGCATTAGCATTGTAATTCATTGCATTAGTGATCAGACCCCCTGGGGTTCAACACCCCTAGGGGGGTCTAATAAATGCAAAAAAAAAAAAAGTAAAAAAAAATATAAGTATTAAAAATTCAAATCACCCCCCTTTCCCTAGAACACATATAAAAATAGTTAAAAACTGTGAAACACATACATGTTAGGTATCCCCGTGTCCGAAATCGCCCGCTCTACAAATCTATAAAAATATTTTTCCTGTTCGGTAAACGCCGTAGCGGGAAAAATAGTCAAAAGTGCCAAACCGCCGTTTTTTCAATGTTTTGATTCTGATAAAAATTTGAATAAAAAGTGATCAAAGCAATAGCATTTCCCGAAAATGGTAGAACTAAAAAGTACACCCGGCCTCGCAAAAAAAGACGCCCTATGCATCCCTGTACGCTGATGTATAAAAAAGTTACGGCTGTCGGAATATGGCGACTTTTAGAAAAAAAATTTAACACAGTTTTGGATTTTTTTTTAAGGGGTCAAAATGTAAATAAAACCATATAAATTTGGTATCCCCGGAATCGTACCGAAACACAGAATACAGGGGGACATGTCATTTTGGCTGCACTGTGAACGCCGTAAAACCAAAGCCTGTAAGAAAGTCGCAGAAATGCATTTTTTCTTCAAATCCACCCCAGTCTGAATTTTTTTCCTGCTTCCCAGTACATTATACAGAATAATTAATGGTGGCATCATGAAGAAAAATTTGTCCCGCAAAAGAAGACCTCATATGGCTCTGGGAGCGGAGAAATAAAAAAAGTTATGGGGTTTAGAAGGAGGGGAATCAAAGAATGCCATCGGCAGGAAAGGGTTAATGGAAAAGGTCTCTTACTTTTCTACACTAAAAATAAGCCAAGTAAAAGTTAGTGTGTGGGGTTTTTTGTGCATGTGTGTGCTCCACATACTTGGAACACTGTCTTGGAATTATACTGTTATATACTGGTGTGTTGCACAAATTTGCCTGTATTAGTAAGAAGAATTTATGTCCAGGCAAAAATGGACAATTGCTTTTAACTTTTAAATCAGCTGGTGCAGTGAAGGGGAAAAAAAAGTCATACTGTCCTCAATGCTCCGATGTCAAAGAGACCCGATGAACTGAATAACCAGAACATTCCGGGAGGACACTGGAGCATTGGGGAATGGTGAGTATGATTTTTTTTTTTATTTTAGTCACTGCCTCCGGTTAATTTAATAGTCAAAGGGGCTGTCCTTCTTTTGCCTGGACAATCCCTTTAAAGAGAGCATGCCACTAGGGTGAAGTATATTAAACCAATAACACAAATCAGGCTATCCCAAGTGTAACACTTCTTACCCCCCCTCCCCCATGAAAATTGTTGCTTTTATTGCAGAGATATTTATTCCACAATATTCTAATGAGCAATCTGGAGCATAGAGGGTGGACCCTCTGCTCTAATACACTGATGCAAACACAGGGCTAGGCAAAATTTTAGCATAACATCCCTGACCTTGTCACCCAAAGAATGGAGGGAGAAAAGAGGGTGTATTAGAACAGCCTGGAACAACAGAGCTCCCAGTGCTCTATTCGCATATTGCCTTTGTCTATTGTACAATGAATATATTCACAACATGTGCTAAAGTTTTCTGGTGGTAAAGGTTCGGGTGAGACTGATCTAATTGTGTTGCCAGTTTAACATGATTCACCCTGTTTTAGCAGCTGAAACTTTAACAAAAAAAACACATTTGGAGGAATGTGGATTTAAACACTGTAATTCATACCCCAATTCTTTCAGTACCGTATTAAAGTGAGGCTGTCAGCAAGTAAGTCATGAATATTAGAATTTTATTGTTATAGGCTATAGGAGTGTTTCCTTTCCTTCTTGGGCTTCACATTGTGCTCTAGATAAATTCTCCATACTGCTAAACCACCAGTGCTGGATTGACTTCATCCAAATTGGCTCACTCTGTCTACAGTTATTGGTTTGAGACAGATTTTCCTGCTGACACTGAAGTTTTTGCTCTATATGTTACTTCTATGGCACAGTTATAACTAATCTGTAGTAGATTTTGTGAAACCTCATTCATGCAAATATTTTGGTCAGTATTTGTAAGCTAAAACCATAGATGGTACCACAGAAGAGGTGAAGATCTTTCAATTAAACCCTACAACCCCCCTTCCTTCCCAAACACACACACACACTTCTCACTTTAGCTAAAAAAAAGCAGCAAAATTGCAGCAAAAATCGCTGTGTTTCCCGCCACATGGGCCCTTATCCTTAAAGGGGTATTACCAACTGGCTTGTTCAGCAACCTGCATGCTGTGTGCTCTGTTCACTTCCTGGTTTTCTTGGCACATTGGTGGGACGGGGTTTCACTTGCTTTGCTTAGCTCTCTTCATAGAAGTATGTTTGCAGGCAGTAAGCCGATATAGCAGAGCTATCTCAGCCCTTATCAGCCAAATTCAATTAAACCAACTGATAACTGGAAGAGCAGAAGATAAACAACTCAGAAATACAAGCAGCTCCCCCCTCCCCTATCTGAGAGCAGGAGCTCCATTACTTGATTGTGGCAGATGCAGAAACAGCTCAGAAATACAGGCTCTGCTCCCCCCCCCACCACCACCACCACCACCACCGGAGAGCAGGCATCAACTTGTCACTCAGTCGTGGTTATGGAAACACAGTGTAAACAATGAAGTGAATAAATTAAGATAGTGGCCAAACAAAGCAGTTTTGATAAAGCAATGTATTTAGGAAAACTCTTAAATCCACATAAACTAGCCCTATAGATAGGATCCTTGAGATGGGACAACCCCTTTAAAAGGGTTTTCTCGTCTCAAGGTTTTTCTCCTGACTTCTTTCCCTTCACTTCCTAGTTTCAATTACATGTTGGTGGGTGAACTTAGCCTTTAGTTTTAATTTTAGCTTTATTTAATTGGAGGACAGTGCATCATGAGTATAGACATGGCCACTAAGAAGCTAACTCTAGTAATAGCAAAGAATGTCTATTCCCTCTCTGGGCTACCTGCTTTCCATAAACACTGTGCTAGCCAGTTTTAACCTAGGGTCCGTAGGAGGCAGACTCAGCCTGGGTCCGAGAGATGGTGTCGACCAACTACTCTACGTTTTTTTTTATTCCAACCTGTTCACCGTTCCCAAGAAAGACGGCTCTCTTAGCCTCATCCTGGACCTGAAGTGGATCAACAGGTTTGTCCATGTCCGTAGGAGACCAGCGAGTTCCTGTCATCCATTGACTTCCTGGACACTTACCGCCACATTCCCATTGCACTGTGCTGTCAGCTGTTTTGTGGTGGGATCACATAATTTTCAGTTTGTCACTCACCCCTTTGGGCTAGTCTCCTGCCTTGAGTATTTACCAAGTTGATAGCATCCCTCATGGCCAAACTCCGTTCTAGAGGAGTTGCCTTGATTCCATTCATAAACGACCTATAACTTTGGACCTCCTTTGCCAGTTTGGCTGGCTCATCAATGAGGAAAAGTCCTGTCTTGTGTCTTCAGTGCATGGAATTCCTGGGCATAATCCCTGACACACACCCGTGCAAGATTCTCCTCCCGGCGTCCAAGATCCTGGCTCACCGATCCAGTGTGGTCCCGCCTTCGGACTAATTCTCCACGCTCTCTTCGGTTCTGCATGTATGTCCTGGGCACAATGGTCTCTGCCTTTGATGCAGTCCCTGTTAAATATTATGATATTACAATATTCATGGCATACATAGGGTTAATACTCTGCAGACTTCACTGTTCTATATTTTGGTACATGGGTGCGGTTAGAGTACACCATTTTAGACCTGTCCTTACATAGCAACAAGATGGAAGGCAACACCCCCTCTCATGAACATAAATGAGTGACAGATACACATGTCTGGGTCATTGTGGTTGGTGGTGGTGGGTGATGGTCACCCATGAGGGGGAACCTTGACAGGTCCTGCCTGCTGTCCCTCTCTGTTATACTAGACAAAGACGTCGTGACCAGCCCGAAACCCATCAACCAGATGACCAAGCATGAGCCAAGCTATAACTCTACAAGATATCCAGATGAAGAAACCTAACTAGGAGCTTCTCTGATGATGTAAGCTAATGAGACGTTGACTGATATTTCTGTTATTCTGGAAGTTTTCCCTGTGTTCTCCTTCAAGACATTAATAAACCACTACATTGTTTTATAACAAGCTGACTCTTCCTATCATGTTAAGGCCTCTCTACACATGATCACAAGTTTCACCCAAATACTGGATATTTTACAGTCCCTTTTGCTCAATTTCACTTCCGTCCTTTTCAGTTGGCGATTCTGGCCTGCTTGGACAAGTGTCTGTGCAGCCTCGACCAAATTATTCTCCTGCCTTCTTAGGTCTGCCAAGAGCTTCTTTGCTTAGCTCTCCACCTCATGAATCTCACAGGGGAAGTTCTTTCTTCCCTTCCGTTGGCAGGTGATGTCCACTGACTCCATCCTTTCCTGCTGGGGAGCGGTTTTCGGTGCCTTGACTGTCCAGAGCTTGTGGTCAAAAGCAGAGACCTCCCTCCAGATGTGCCTGCTGGAACCTATTGCCTTCTTTACTCTAATTGGATTTCTATTGCAAAGGCACTCCACTGTGGTCGCCTACTTGTACCATTGTGTTCTCAAAAAACTCAGGACCTGTGGGCAGGGGGATTCCAGCCAATCCGATACATGGATCTCCATTCCCCCTCCCATGATTCTTAGTGCAGAATGTTAAATGGTTGATTGGAAAAAACATAAATGCAGAAATGAAAACTTGGCCACCTTATCTATATTGTAATACAAACCTATTTAAAGGTTTTGTTTTGTAATTTTTCCATATCTTTTCAGTGGAAGGGGGAAAAACTAGTAGAACTGTGATATCCAGATACCCAGTGAAATTTTAATTTGGTCATTTTGTCTGCAGTAACAGAAGTATTGCTGTGTTTTTTTGTTTTGTTTTTTTGTTTGAGAAAATCTGTAACAACTTTTCTCCTGTCTTCCAGCGTTTTGCTGCAGTAATCATGAGGATAAGAGAACCGCGGACAACAGCACTGATTTTTAGCTCTGGTAAAATGGTTTGCACGGGAGCTAAAAGGTAAGTTGTTTTGCTATTTTGATTTGTTGTAACCTAGTGTAAAAAATGGAATTTAAAGAGGATGTGTAACATTTATTGGCATGTCTGTTTTCATGAAATATTTGATTCCAATAACCGTTTCTTGTAACTCATTGTACATTCATTGCTCACCTTCTCAGACTTTGGATAGGAACTATATAGTAATAGCAGTTGTGCTGCTCTCTTGTTGTTGACTAGTGGTGCTCAGTGGATGGGTTCTCCAGTTTTGGTAGGAACACATCCTTTTGATAAGGGGGATGGTAAATATCATTTACAAATTCATATTCTAGGAGGAACAGCTCAGGCAGGTTTAGCATATGTCCATCAGGATAGTAAATTATAGAATTTAGCATTTCACATTAACGTGTGTAAACCCTGTCTTTTCTGTTTTGTTTTCAGTGAAGAACAATCTCGGTTAGCAGCCAGAAAGTATGCTCGAGTTGTACAGAAACTGGGATTTCCAGCAAAGTTTTTAGACTTTAAAATTCAGAACATGGTGGGGAGCTGCGATGTGAAATTCCCAATCAGATTAGAGGGTTTGGTACTTACACATCAACAGTTCAGCAGGTAAAATATAACATCTATACATTCTTAACCTTACTGTTATGGGAATTTACTAGCTTGCTGCTGAAATTTACATGCATATGCAAAAGTTTGGGCACCCCTAGTCAAGTCGTAATGTGATTTTTGTAAAAGATGAATTGCCAAGTGGTCCCTAGTGTAATATAGAGAAAAAGTTGCAGACATAGCTGCTCACTGTTTGATAGAGCACTCAGAACACCTAGTGGGGACTCCTGAAGGTCTTCCATCTGTAAGCCAATCCTGTGGGGTGTTGCAGCTCCAGCATGTAATGGTAGCCACATCTCTACTAGTCTTTTGCAAATGGGGGTACACAAAACTTGGTGTTTCTGCCTCTCATTGTTACTGTGTATAGTGTAGTGTGGTAGACGCCGTGTAAAGTGTAGGGGAGGGTCACTTCAAACCGTTATATCTCAAACACTACATACAAACTTTCTTTTGGTGTCATATGAAAGAGGAGATTCTATTTTCATATGACTAATGTTACAGTGGTAATTTTAAATTTATTTTTGGGGATACCACTGGTTGAAAACAGTCAGGATTGGGTTATTTATATGTAGATGTATAAAATAACAATCTCAGTCCTGACTTTGAACCAGTGATATGTCTGGAAATAAACTGGATAGCATTGATGTCATATAGAATCTCCTTTCAAGTACGTTTTTATAATGTGGGAGAGAACTGTTTGATGTTACCCTCATTTTCAATCTCCATTTTACATAACCCCCTACTCCTGTACATCCATTCACAGTAACATTCAGTTAGAGGCAGAAACAGCTCTCAAGGGAAAGAGGGAAAAAATGCATGATTTCACAGAAAGGATACCAAATTTATTAAAGTGGTTGTCTGGGATAAATTGATCCTTCGAATCTACCTAATCAACCCCCTCCCAATGTCTAAATAGCTTAGTATACCAAAAATCTAGAATAACCTAGGTTGCTGCGGCAGTCATGTGACCACTCCAGGTACATTTTCTGGTGCTGTTGTTTCCCCTTCCAGAAATGGAAAATCACTTATACTAAAACAACCCCACCTCCACTCCAAATAGCATTGTCTTTTTTCTGGTCCAGACCTTCTGGGCACAGGACGCCACTTCTTCTGGGAAGCTGGCACATCCACTTCTTGAGGTCTGCTGCTTCCTGCACAATAGAGCCAGAGGGCCCAGTAGAAATAATGTTCTGTGCCCAGAACATCCGAACCGGAAGATTGGTAAGAATGCTGGGGTTGCTTGAGTTGGTTAGGTAGGGCTAGCATTGGGTGGGGGAGGCAGAAAGTGTCTTTGAGTGAAGCCTAAGGCATCATGGTTGTTATAGGGAAACAGAGAACAGAAAGATGCCTATGTAAACACATGCAGAAGATACCAGGAGCTCACAGAGAAGCCCAGAAATCACTGCTATAGGTATTTGGGTGCATTTATTAAGCTATTAATAGCATTAACAGACCTGTAAAATCCCATTTTGTATAAAGTATATTACAAAGTTAAATGGTACATACTGCCAGAGAATTAAGTTGTCTGAAAGATTAGTTACGCTTTAACAAGAACTGTCCCAACTTTTTCCTAAGTCCTTGTTCACTCTTATGAATTTATTCTTTGGGACGATTTTTAAAGACTGTCTAAAAGAAACTTTGCCATGAGCAATAAAATCACAGCAATTTATTTATTTTTTTCATCTAGCTATGAACCAGAGTTATTTCCAGGTCTTATTTATAGAATGATTAAACCAAGAATTGTTCTACTGATTTTCGTGTCTGGAAAGGTTGTATTGACTGGTAAGTGACTTGCAAAGTTACTTGGGCAGATTTATTAAATGTGCTGGAAACTTGTTCCTTTATGATTCATCTTTATTTGCTTTATCTATTTCCTTTTTTTTCTGTTCCACTTGCCTCTGTTCCTTTACATCACTGGCTATACATGGGAACAGTAAGAACAAAACAATATATGATATAGTGAAAACTACCGTAGTCATTTTTTGGTACTTTCCTCCGCATTCCCAAACATCCAGACTGTTTACAGACTACTGTAGCAACTTTTCTGAATCCTAAATAACTATAATTCTAGTATGAATTTCTGAATACCCATGAAAAGCAATTGTTACCCTTGCATTTTATCATTTTATTCACCAAATTATCACAAATTAATTACAGAAAGCAACCTCATTTTCATTCTATGTGAATTTGTCATTCTTATTATGCATAGTACATATTATAAGCAAAAAAATTTTTTTTATACATTATATGTTATACTCTGCTTTTTACTGGGATTTATTTATTTATTTATTTAAACAATCAGTACTTATTTATTTTATGCAATAGTGTGATACGGCAATCAGTGGTCCAGTATAAATACCTTATTATAATTTACATTTTGGGGTATACCTCTTGTACAGTCATGGCCAAAAGTTTTGAGAATGATACAAATATTAATTTTTACAAAGTCTACTGCTTCAGTTTTTCTAATGGCAATTTGCATATACTCCAGAATGTTATAAAGAGTGATCAGCTTAACAGCAATTACTTGCAAAGTCAATATTTGCCTAGAAAATGAACTTTATCCCCCAAAACACATTTCAACATCATTGCAGCCCTGCCTTAAAAGGACCAGCTAACATCGTTTCAGTGATTGCTCCATTAACACAGGTGTGGGTGTTGATGAGGACAGGGCTGGAGATCAATCTGTCATGATTAAGTAAGAATGACACCACTGGACACTTTAAAAGAAGGCTGGTGCTTGGCATCATTGTTTCTCTTCTGTTAACCATGGTTATCGCTAAAGAAACACGTGCAGTCATCATTGCACTGCATAAAAATGGCCTAACAGGGAAGAGTATCGCAGCTAGAAAGATTGCACCTGAGTCAACAATCTATCGCATCATCAAGAACTTCAAGGAGAGCGGTACCATTGTTGGCAAAAAGGCTCCAGGGCGCCCAAGAAAGACCAGCAAGCGCTAGGACCGTCTCTTAAAAGTGTTTCAGCTGCGGGATCGGGCTACCAGCAGTGCAGAGCTTGCTCAGGAATGCAGCAGGCAGGTGTGAGTGCATCTGCACACACTGTGAGGCGGAGACTCTTGGAGCAAGGCCTGGTCTCAAGGAGGGCAGCAAAAAAGCCACTTTTCTCCAGAAAAAACATCAGGGACAGACTGATATTCTGCAAAGGGTACAGAGAGAGGACTGGGGTAAAGTCATTTTCTCTGATGAATCCCCTTTTCGATTGGGACATCTGGAAAACCACTTATTCGGAGAAGACGAGGTGAGCGCTACCACCAGTCTTGTCTCATGCCAACTGTAAAGCATCCTGAAACCATTCATGTGTGGGGTTGCTTCTCAGCCAAGGGAATCTGCTCTCTCACAGTCTTGCCTAAAAACACAGCCATGAATAAAGAATGGTACCAGAATGTCCTCCAAGGTCAACTTCTCCCAACCGTCCAAGAGCAGTTTGGCGATCAACAATGCCTTTTCCAGCATGATGGAGCACCTTGCCATAAAGCAAAGGTGATAACTAAATGCCTCAGGGAACAAAACAGAGATTTAGGGTCCATGGCCTGGAAACTTCCCAGATCTTAATCCCATTGAGAACTTGTGGTCAATCATCAAGAGATGGGTGGACAAACAAAAACCTACAAATTCTGACAAAATGCAAGCATTAATTGTGTAAGGACTAGTTCACACGTGAGTATAAGGGGAGGTTTTTGACAGCGGATTTCGCGTCCAAAACATCCCCTTATAATGGTGGTCTATGGAGACCGCCGGGCTTCTTTTCTCCGCTAGCGGCGGGCTGCTGCTAGCGGAGAAAAGAAGCGACATGCTCTTTCTTCAGGCGGAAGCCGCGCCGCACGGCTTCCGCCCGGCTGCAGCACCCTCCATGTTGGCTCATTCATTTGAGCCGACAGCGGAGGTGAAAGCCGCGACCGCAATGGTCGCGGCGGGCGGGTTTTGACAAGAGAGAGACGCGGCTCGCAGCGTCTCTCTCTGTGTCAAAACCCGCGCGGGCAGTTCACGTGTGAACTAGCCCTAAGAATGGACTGCTATCAGTCAGGATTTGGTCCAGAAGTTGATTGAGAGCATGCCAGGGAGAATTGCAGAGGTCCTGAAGAAGAAGGGTCAACACTGCAAATATTGACTTGCTGCATTAACTCATTCTAATTGTCAATATAAGCTTTTGTTACTCATAATATGATTGCAATTATATTTCTGTATGTGATAAAAACATCTGACAAACACACTTAAAAACCAGAGGGCAGCAGATCATGTGAAAATATAATATGTCATTCTCAAAACTTTTGGCCATGACTGTATATTTGTGTTTTTGACTTTCATTTCTTTGATAATATATATATATATATATATATATATATATATATATATATATATATATATATATATATATATATACACACACACCCACATGCCAGAGGATTAGATACACACATCTGCACACAGTAGCAAATGCCTGAGGATTAGATACGCACGTCTTAACACAATACCACACGCTAGAGGATTAGATACGAAAGTCTGCCCACAGATCCACACACGGAAAAAAAATAAGCTAGCGGTCTACACAGACTATACAAACCGCTGTTGTGAGGGGGGGGGGGGGGCGCGGATTACCATGATTCAGTGCCAAAATCCGCTCCGTCTTGCCCTGTGTGAATGAGCCCTTCGTGTAGGGGTGATGTCACGGGATGAGATATATAGTTGGATGTCTTCAGCATAAAGATGGTACCGGGAGCATAATCTGGCGATGGGGGAGAACAGAGGACCTAGGACCAAGTACTGAAGAACTCCAGCAGCGAGGAGAAGAAGCTTCCTCTAATTTCAAAATAAGTTTTTTAAATTAAGCAGAAATTGATAATTGGATACATAATTCGAGTTATGCTGAATTGCAGAGTAGAGGAGCTTTACTTCTGCTGTCAGCCATTTATGAGGGAGTTGCAGTATAAAACTGACTATGGACAAATAGAAGTCTGAGTTAGTGGTTAGCAACTGTACAGCCCTGATATCCAGCCCTGGTAGAACTTGCATCAATTTTTAACCCCTTCCCGCCGATGGCATTTTTTGATTTTCGTTTTTGACTCCCCTCCTTCTAAACCCCATAACTTTTTTATTTCTCCGCTCCCAGAGCCCTATGAGGTCTTAATTTTTGCGGGACAAATTTTTCTTCATGATGCCACCATTAATTTTTCTATATAATGTACTGGGAAGCTGGAAAAAAATTCAGAATGGGGTGGATTTGAAGAAAAAATGCATTTCTGCGACTTTCTTACGGGCTTCAGTGTTACGGCGTTCACTGTGCAGCCAAAATGACATGTCCCCTGTATTCTGTGTTTCGGTACGGTTCCAGGGATACCAAATTTATATGATTTTATTTACATTTTGACCCCTTAAAAAAAATCCAAAACTGTGTTAAAAAATTTTTTTTCTAAAAGTCGCCATATTCCGACGGCCGTAACTTTTTTATATGTAAGTGTACGGGGATGCATAGGGCGTCTTTTTTTGCGGGGCCGGGTGTACTTTTTAGTTCTACCATTTCCGGGAAATGCTTTGATCACTTTTATTCAAATTTTTATCAGAATCAAAACAGTGAAAAAACGGCGGTTTGGCACCTCTGACTATTTTTCCCGCTACGGCGTTTACCGAGCAGGAAAAATATTTTTATAGATTTGTAGAGCGGGTGATTTCGGACGCGGGGGTACCTAACATGTATATCTTTCACAGTTTTTAACTACTTTTATATGTGTTCTAGGGAAAGGGGGGTGATTTGAACTTTTAATACTTTTATTTTTTTTTTTACTTTTTTTTAAAAAAAATTTTTTGCATTTATTAGACCCCCTAGGGCATAGACCAGCCTGCAAAAGAGACAATTTGCAGACAAGCCTAGGAGCCTTGTACAGGCTCCCGGCTGTCATGGCAACGTGACGTTGGCCCTGGAGCATGCTCCAGGAGCCGGCGATCACCGGCAAAATGGCGGCGCCCATGCGCCGCCGGGAAAATGGTGCCTCCGGCGTCTTTGACCGCGGCGCCAGAGGGGTTAATGCCTCCGATCAGTCCGGGGACCGATCATAGTTACAGACCCGACATGTGCCATACTATTACGGCGCATGTCGGGAAGGGGTTAAATTTCAACAGTATCCTTGAGTAGGTTTTGCTGCACTAATACCGGTCTGGTTAGATTTTTTTATTTTTTTTTTTCTCTCTAGCCGCCATCATTCCTGAGCAATTGGTGATATGAAATTTGATTAGGCTTGACCATTCAACTCACAACATAATTATACTAAAACTCATGTTAAGCTTATAAACTTCAGCTGTGAATAGGACAAATATCCAGATTGTCTTCAAGTGTTATGGAATAAATGCTTTTTGTCTTAAATTCATTGACAACTTAAACAATGCACAATTTATTGATGGGTTTTCTTTTTCCTTAGGTGCTAAAGTTCGAGCTGAAATCTATGAAGCTTTTGAAAATATATACCCTATCCTTAAAGGCTTTAGAAAGACCACATAACAGCTGCTTTTGCAATTTTACCTTTTTGTATATGTATTGCGATATAGAAGCCTTTTTACCTGGCTTGGCGTACCGTTATGAGATGGACTCTAGTTACATATGGTGTTCCTCTGACTTCAGTATGTTCCTGCCACTCTTTTACATTTTATTTAATTGCCAAATGGTTAGAGTGAAGATTTTATGTGACCGGTTTGTTTTAATAGTTTTTATGGAATGTCTACTGCATTTACTCCAATTGACCACATTGTGTAACATACAGATTCAAAGTATTTTTTATTTTTGTTACCTTTCATCTCTAGGAAGGAGCCCAGCATTTGTAAATAGGCCTCCTGTGCCCGGTGTTATTATTCCCCATTTTTTTTGGTACTGTTAGTCTGCAGTATTTCAATGTTCCTTTTAATGTCATGCTTTTATTTCAGTAAAGACACTTTAAGCCATTGTATGTATATTTCTCCAGTGCAGTTTTTATTATATACACCTTCTTGTGCCAGAAACATTCCTCAATTTCAGTGTTTAGCTGCACAAAATAAAATTTTAATCTTCTCTGAATGTCTCTTCCTACTATCACTGGGAATAAGAACTGTTAGGTGAAGTTCACACTACAATTACTAATGTCTGTTGCTGTTTTCTGTTACAGGATGAAAGCAACGGCCAATAAACTGTCACAGAATGATTGTGTCCATTCCCATAGACACTAATGTAAACAAGACAAAAAATTGGGTTCATTCTGTGACCGTTCTCTAAGACAGTTTAATGTCCGTTGCTTTCATCCTATGATTGAAGACTGCAATCGACATTAGTAACAGTAATGTGAACTTCCCCTTAGACTTCTGCTCTGTACCAAAGTTATGTTCTGTTAGTGATTTGTATTTTTTTCTGTGCAACAATCGCATTGTGAAAATGGACACTTCAGCAAATTTTCTCACTATTAAGATTACTTCTTGGCACAAAGGTTTATCCCCTATGCCACTAGTGTTTCTTGCTAGAGCATTGAAGTGATTTATTGGTGGTTGTAGGCTGCACTACGCAGTCTGTAATAGAAGCACCAAAATTTAATTTGGGGAATGGGAGCACTTAGAAACAAAAGTTTAAAAAAATTAATTTGTCACCCTTTCCCACCAATCTTTCCATAGAACACACATAAAAGTACATAAACACTCATACACATTAGGAGTCTGAAAGCAACTAGTCTATAATTTTCCCATACAGTGAACATCACAGGGGGAGAGAGAAATCAAGCATTTTAGTGTTGTTTTGTTTTTTTTCCCCCCATTGTTGCACGTCTGAGGCTTTGATTGCTTATTCAAATGTTTATCGGACATTCCCCAAAATGGTGTAAAGGGACACCTTATGCATACCAATACACGTAAAGGTGACTTATGGGTGTCAGTATATGGCAACTCATATTTATTTTTTTTTTTTTTTTAAAGAAAGTGTTGGATTTTCTTTAAACTTAAAATTTAAAACAAATTTGGTATTGCTTCAATTGTACCAACCCATAGCACACAGGAGACATATCAATTTGTGCACCGTTTTTACAGGCTTCCTTTTTACAGTGTTCACCGGGCAGCTAAACAGTTTTTTTCTAATTCCACTCCGTTATGAATTTATTTTATTTTTTTAGCAGCTTTTCAATATGTTGTACAGAATGTTAAATTGTACTTCATAATGGTACAATTTGTCCTACCAATGTTAACCCCTGTGAATAGAAAAATGGGGGCGGGGGAATGGTGGCAGCAAGAAGTGGTTAACTTCAGTCACTGTGGTACCAAGCACATTAAGGTGATAACTGTGGTAGGTTTATGTACATTGTTTTTCTCCAAATCTACAAAAGTAATCTTGAAGTCTTGTGCAAATTAAAACAGTTGGTGCACTGGGTGCAATCCTTCAGCAGTGGCAGCACTGCTTTTGCCACTCAAACCTCTATTCTCTTCTGCCTGAGACACTTAATCTAGTGAGAGTTTTATCTTCCCCCGCTGCTATATCACTTATCCTACTAGAGCAGTGGTTCTTAACCAGGGTCGATCGAACCCTAGGCGCTATGCACAGTTCATTTTGTGTACCAGTAAAAAAAAAACGTATACCTATGTCTTGAATTTGGAAAAAAATCATATTTGATTTATCACTAAAGAAGGGTTCGGTGAATGTGCATATGAAACTGGTGGGTTCGGTACCTCAAACAAGGTTATAATAAGCTTCTCTTGGAGGAGCATTAAGACTCTAAGAACAGGTTGTAATATCCCATAATGGAAATTAACTTTTGCCCCAAATTTGACTGACCTATTGCAAAAAGCTTCGGATAAAAAAGGATTCCCAGTTTCCCAGGGTGTAAGGAGGAAGGGGCGGGGGGAGCCAACCCCCCCTCTCATTAAGCACTCTTTATGATGATAGATTTGTACATGTGTTTCTTTGGTACGGTTTCTAAAATGCCTCCTCCAGTTTACAAGCGTCTTTTTCCATAGGATCTTCACAAGGTCTTAGGAGCCTCTCTTTAAACCCCTTATGGAGATTTCAGTAAAATTCATGACCCTTAAATTAGTCTTCATTGTAGCTATTACCTTGGGAAGGAGAATTTCGGAGTTGCAGGCTCTGTCTGCAAGACCTCCATATACTAGGATCCTGGATGATAAGGTGGTACTTGGGATTCTTCCTAGTTTTGTCTGCAAAGTGGCACCTCGCTTTTATCATTCTCAGGTGGTGTTGCCTTCTTTCTGCCCAAATACTAAAACCTCAAAAGAACAAGAGCTCAACTGTCGGGAGATGTTTGATTAGAAATACAAAGAAGAAAGGGAGGCTGCTCCCTAGTGAAGCCTGTACAGGTGATGGGTAAATGACACAGAGTAGGACAGACACCACCTATTCCAGGTAATGAATACCGTAGTTAACAAGAACACCTTATGTTCTGTTGCATCAGCTCTATCTTCCCCATGGTAGGAAATGGCTGCAGCTCTACTTCATGGTGATTTTCATCCAGAAAAAACTTTTTTTTTTTTTTTTTTTTTGTAGAATTTTTTTTAAAAAAAGAGAAAATGATAGAATAACTATATCCTGAGACATGTGGAAATCTGATACTACCTTAGACAGAAAAGAGATCTAATTTCAGGATGATGCAATCCTCTAGCACTGTCAGAAATTGATAAAGACCCAGTGTTTACATACACGTCTAGTGTTTGTAATGGCTACTAATAATGCAATCTGTCTGTCCAATTGTTCAAATGGGTGTCTGCATAGTGCATTATGCACGTCGATCCCGAGGTGGTGTCAAATTTTCAGATTCTTGGAGAGAGTCTGCTAGCAGCCTTCATCAAGTGCATGACCGAAGAGATCCATGATCTGCACCTTCAGTGTGCTTGGTTTCATGCCTTTATCTAGGCCTGCCTGTAAAAAAAAAAAAAAAAATCCAAAATTTTAGACCGGAGGGGGTCAGATTTTTTTGTCACCACACCATGAAGAAAATGGTTTCCTGCTTGCAAGTAGTGTCCTGATGATCGCCTCTGATAAACCCTTATACCTTCAGGATGTTTTCCCTCAAAAGCCAGATGGCCAACTGCAGAAGAACCAGATTCAGATGCATAATAGGAATAGGTTAATAATGAATGGGGAACGCCCCTTCCTCTCCTGATAATACTCGTCTATGGACGAACACTGTGAGGAGATGTAGGAGGCGTTCCTCCCCGCTCACAAAGTACAGCGCTATAGGTGGAGAAGGACGTTCCTGACAGACTGTTGAGAATGCCGTTCTGACTGTAAAGAGCTACGGTACCAATAGCGCTTCACCCGGGGCACAGATCAGGAAAGCCGACAATGCACTGAATTCAGCACACTGTCTGCTTTCCAGCAGTATATAGAACTGCCTGTACCCAAACCCATGAAAGGTCCTCTTTAAATTCCTGGATACTGGCGAGGATAGTAAGAAAGATTAAAGGCAGTCTCCAGGCTATTGGCTTCTACCCAATGCCTAGGACAGGACATATAAAAAAACAAAAAACTTGCAAACATAGGGATAGGATTTCAGGAAGGAGAAGGAAGAGGCTTATTACTATATACATATAAAAACAAATAATTCCCAGTTCCCAGGTTCTTTTTCTTTATGCCCCTCCCTCCTGAAATCCTATCCCTTTGTCTTATCCCTATGTGTTCAGTTGTACTTAAATATGCAGCCTTTAGAAAGTGTTTTTAGATATATCTGAAGAAGAAGCCAGGAAGCTTCGAAACGTCATATTCTGTCATCATTATGAGTTAGCCATTAAAAAAAGGTATCACCTACTAAAGACTTGCAAGTTTTTTATTTTTTTTTATATTTCCTACCCACTGGCTAATACGGTACAAAAACAAGCATTTTCCTTAGGACAGAACATACAAAGACAGCACCTAAACAGCAGACTGGATACTCCAATGAATACCCCCCCCCCCCTTCCTTTGGACATATTGTGAAATAAGACATAAATAGATGTAAGGGTGAGTTCACACTGAGTATACACCAGCTTATTCTGAACGTAAAACACATTCAGAATCAGCGGCGTATAAAGAAGTTCCCGTTAATTTCTATGGGAGTCGGCATACGAGCGCTCCCCATAGAAATGAATGGGCTTTTTTCACTACGAGCACTCCAATTGAAGTGAATGGGAAGCGCCCGCGTGACGGCTCAGCATGACCAGAGCTAGCTGTACACGCGAGCACTTTCCATTCACTTCAATGGGAGAGCTCGTAGTGAAAAAAAGCAGCCCATTCATTTCTATGGGGAGCGCTCGTATGCCGGCTCCCATAGAAATGAATGGAACTGCTTTATACGCGCTGATTCTGAACGTGTTTTACATTCAGAATAAGCTGATGTATACTCAGTGTGAACTCACCCTAAGAAAAGTTTATTGGACGGGTAATTGTGCTGCCTCAGACTCAATGAAAACAAAATTTCAGGTAAGGAAATTTTAATATTATGTGCTTCTGTTAGGATTAAGGGAAAACAGAAATAAACATTTGCATATTTAAGTTCCTTATTTTCTGCATCTGCTTAGTTGTGCAGTGGGTATAGCTAAAGCACCTGAATTCAGTGAGGCATGTCCAAATATATTTTAGGATATAGTACAACAAGACCTGACACCATTGAGGATATTTCTCAGATATATTTATTTCATACATAAAATATTATGGAAGGATTCTTAAGGTAACGTTCTTAAATACCAGAATAACACAACAATAACTTTTTATTCTGAGCACACACATATACAAGAAAATACATAGTCTGCAATGCAATGATTTACATTTATACAAAAACAATTCTACTGTGATGACATGCCAAAAAAATGTACAGATGGATTAAATGAAATAAATAGTTGGGATTAAAACCTGGAAAACATGTAGAAACTAAAAGGCCTGTTATGGTATAAAGTCAAATAAAAATTGTATTTGCATTCATCTAAATACTTTCATTCAGAAATCATACAAATTGATACTCTTTTAATACGTATTTGAGTATTTATCATTTGCAACCATGTTATCTGTTTGGAATCATTCCAAAATCTTGTAGAGTTGGTTTTTCTCATATTATATTCAGGCCGGCGGCTCACATAGTGTAAATACTGCAATTTTGCCATAATTGCAAAGTGGATGGGATTCTGGCTAATACTATCCACACATTAGAATAATATCCACAGTGGCCATGCTGCGATTTCAAAAGCTTTTGCGTTTTTTGTAAGTCGTAACATTTCAATTATATCTACTGTATAGGTATAATTGAAGCAGAAAGTCCACAGAGGAAAACTGTGGACTTTCTATCAAAAGTGCAATGTATTCAGACGCATTTTTTCCTGCAGCACTTTTTGGCTGGGGCCCACTACATGGCCTTTTAGTTTTGTTCTCATATTGGCTACTAGATATATAACCTGTATTTACCTGTTGTTTTAACAATGTGTTTTATGTATTTTTTGTAATGGATATTCATATACTAAAACTTAACTCCTAAAGATAATTGCTACATTTAAATTGGCCTTATCACTTTTGTTGGCCATACAAATAAGATAGACCCCCCAACCTCCTTAGGGGGGGTGTTCGTACTACCGTCGGTGTCCGACAGCTAGTGTCTGCTGCTAATGTCCGTTCAAAATTTTCAAAACAAAAAAAAATTTCAATCAAGACTCTCTTATACTTTAGAATTAGGCTGTCTGTTCCTGTTCAACAAACAGTCATCTAACATGTATGAATAGCTCTAGGGTAAGTTCACACGTAGGTATTTGACGCTGAATATTCAAAGTAGAAAATATCAGGAGTTTGAAAGTAGATTTTTTTTTCTGAAGAAGTGTCACTATGGCCTGACCAATAGACAAAATAAATTCAAGTTTCCGCACTGATAGTAAAGGTGGTATTTTCCATCGGACACTATCCAGTGGGATTTCTCAGGCGGAATCAACCTAGAGAGCAAGCAGGATGCAAATTTTTCCACTAGCAGAAAAAAAAAAAGAAAAAAAAATCAGCTGCCTTCCATGGAAATGAATGGGGGGCAGATTCTGCATCAAAATCCACTGCATATTCCAACATGTGAACTTACCCTTACACTCGATTATACTTTTTATCTGCAATTGTGTACTGACATCCATTTATATGGGCCCATAAACACAGCCCTAATTTTTTTTTTTTTGGCTGTGTGTCAAGGCCATAGTGAAGAGCTTCAAAATATGGAGCAGGTTCTATACATGTATGTATTTGTGGCTCAGTCCAGTCATTTCAATTCATGGGTCAGTGAAAATCACAGATGACATAGCAATCCATGTCATTTTTACTGACCCCGTACATTGTACACATATAGTCTTAGTTTAAACACATCTATTCTCTGAATCCTGATCATATATTTTTCTTCCCTTATTTAAAGCAGGTTTGAATTTGTATCCCAGTCAGATACATCGAAATTCTAAATGTTTTTTTCCAATTTGTTATGAACAGTGTGGTAGATTTACTATAGTAGTTAGAACTTATATCTGATGTAAAAGCCCAGTTAGGGCCCAGTGTAGACATAGGCAATATGTAAATGTCTTATGTGCTATTAAACCTAGTTCTGTTTTAGGTATAGGTTAATATCACCTAATAATTGGGCTAAAAGCAACAAAATTATGCTGTAAAATTGTAGCTTATTTATCAAGTGTGGGCAAATCATAAGAATCGGATCTCAAACTATATGTGCAAAAATGGAACACATTTTGTTGCATTTTACATCAGGGTTCTATTGTATCCACAGTAGTTAATATGTTGCATTGAATACACAGTATGTCTTCTTTACAGTAATCTGGCATAGGAAATACAGTATACAATGTAGTTACTCTAAACTGCTATAGCTGTGCATAATGACTGTTTCCAATCAGTGCCGCACCTCCCATGAGGCGAACTGAAGCGACCGCTTCGGGCGGCGCTGTGCCAGGGCCCCAGGGAGGGCGGCCCTGGCACAAGCTGTCCTGGACTGGCTTAGGGTCACCGTCACTGAGTGATGGATTGGGGAGGCCACTGGAGCAGCGCTGCTCCAGCGGCCGCCCCTCACGCTCAGGCAGAGAGCAGGTCTTCTCCATGCCTGCTCTCTGCCTGTTAAGACGCTCGCTCCGCTTGGCCCCGCCCCCTCCGCTCGGCCTGCCCCACCCCTTCTTGGGGGGGGGGGCGGCTTTCTGACGTCTGCTTCAGGCGTCAGAAACAAATAGTTCACCCCTGTTTCCAATGACCAACAACTTCTGAATGGAATAAATTTCTGGTCAACTGAAAATCCCCTTGATCCTTCTTTTGACCAGTGAATTTTCCTGAAACTTTCCTCTTTCAAAAAGTATTTTTAGCCGATCCAGACCAAAGGAAGAGTAATACTTTATTGTCCACATGACAGTGGTCTAAGTGTAATACATTAATTGTAAAGACAATACACATGATACTAAAGTGTAATGTAAAGATTCCATGACTGGGAATATTTCATGGATTTTCTGGCATGGATTTTCTGTTGTGCAAAGAGCAGCAAATACATTAAATATTTACATACAGAGGATATGCAAAGATTACATTTCCAGGTAACTTCCTTTGGCCATTTTGTGATGTTTGAGGAAATATTTGAAAACAGCAAAATTTGTCAAGATATATACACACATAAAAAAAAAAAAAAAAAAATCAATCTGTTTAATCCTTAGGAGTAAGGCTCAACTGCATGGTTCTTCTTGTGTTGTATTGTCAGCAGTGACCTGAAGACAAGGTGGTGAGTATAGGTCTTGAAATAGCATTGTGTTGCTTTCCTTCCATTCCCTGTACTTTTCACTAGTGATTTTATCACTTTCTAGGAGTTGATTGATCATTGCCAAGTCATGTTCTTTGCACTTGTAAAGAAAAAAAAATACAAAAATAGAAATATCAATCTCATAATTCTGCACCATATTCTACTGTTACAATCAAAAGAGCTATTCTTAATTATTCCAACATGCACCATATGATGTCGCAAAATATACTGTTTATTGTATTAAAAAAAATATAATATAACTATTTTATATAGCATTCACAAAATATAAAGCTGGCCATATACGTATGTTGACCGAACCTGGAAATTTCTATTAGAATGGCCAACCATTGAATATGTATGATAACTGCCAACTTGGATTTTCATTGCCAAATTCTTTTGTTCGGGTAGATAAATTTCTGCTCTAAGAACAACTTGGTTGAGCAAAGTGTGCGTGGAGACAGTCCATATAGCTTTTGGCCAAATGAGAGTTCTGCTGACAGCAATCTAATGTGCATGTGTCCAGTTTTACTTATATGTTCAGACTGGAGTCATAGTTCAGTTACATCAGGTAGCCAAATTTATAGAACTTACAGTTAGCAATCTCTATATAACTACTGGATACACAGATACCATTTAATTATACAAGTCAGCAGACAAAAGCACCTCCCTACCTCCCTTCACTCACTCACTGTTAAACAGTTTTGCATCTATTCATGAGTCTTCCCTAGTAACAGGGTGTAAACTGCAAATTAGCTAGAAGTGAGACAACTAGTGGCAGTAAATTGAGAGATTTTTCAAGCTGTAATTAGAAACATTTTTAAACGTTCATTACATTTTGGTCCAGAATCACATTCTCTATTAAATGAGGCTAAATCGTCTCAAACATTTAGTGACCATGTAAGATTTTTGTTCCTGCATTTATGTAAGGTGGTGTAGTAAAGTTTGCATTGATTTTACTGGACAAACTATAAGCTGGTTACTTTAACCTAACATAATACCGATTTAACATTACCGTATATACTCTAGTATAAGCCAAATTTTTCAGCCCAGTTTTTGAGCTGAAAAAGCCCCCATCGGCTTATACTCGAGCCAGCAAAAAAAGATTTTTTTTTTCTTTTAGGGGGGGGGGGGGGGGTCTATGACCAGCCACAATATCAATGTATAGAATTTCCCATACAATAGTGCAAAAAAAAAAAAAAAAAAAAAAAAATTTAAAGAAAATAAAAGTTCTAAATCCCTCCTTTCCCTAGAATACATACAAAAGTAGAAAATTGCTGTGAAACACATACACATTAGGTATCCCTGTGTCTGAAAGTGCCCGGTCTACTGAATATAGGGGATCTGCAGTGCTCCTGTTCCGTCGGGAAGGGGTTAATAGGAGCACTGCAGATACCCTATATCCAGATACCCAACCAAAACACCCCCTCCCCTTCCCCAGCACCTACTGCACCCAAAAACTCCGACCATTTTAACTTTTGAAATTTTCCAGTAGCTGCTGCATTTCCCCCCCCCCTAGGCTTATACTCAAGTCAATACGTTTTCCCAGTTTTTTGTGGTAAAATTAGGGGCCTTGGCTTATATTCGGGTCGGCTTATATTCGAGTATATACGGTAATTGGCTTATAGGATGAATTGGATCAAGCCAAGCTTTAAATTTCCTCTAGTTAAAAAAATGGTTAACTAGGATTTCAGTATCACAAAATGTTAACTTACCTTCAAAGTACTGTTTAAAGTCCTGATTTTGTGCAGTTTTTCATTGATTGATGGGTTTTTGCTGCGTTTAATAAAAGACTTTCTCAGTTCAATTTTAGATGAGGGGCGACGATCTCCAATAGGCGATAGACTGGCTTCTTCTAAAGATTTGTATAATTTCTCCATTTCATCATCATCTTGATCTTGCAGAAAGACACATTTACGCATAAAAATTGCATTAATAATACAATACAGTGTGCAACACAATGGTCACAATGTAGCAGATTTATTAAAAAGTAGAGATGAGCGAGTACTATTCGAAACGACAGTTTCGAATAGCACGCACCCATAGGAATGAATGGATGCAGCCAGCACGCAGGGGGTTAACCGGCAGGACGTTAGCCATTCATTGCTATGGGTGCATACTATTCGAAACTACCGTTTCGAATAGTACTCGCTCATCTCTGTTAAAAAGGTCTAAAAGCAAAACTGTTTTAGTTGCCCAAAGAAACCAATCATAACACAGCTTTCATTTTTCAGGAACAGAATACAGTAAATCTATTCCAAAAGGAACAGAATTCCAGCTGTTCTATTCCTTTTGGAATAGATTTACTGGTTTGGCTAAACCTCGCATCATAGCAATAGGCTTGTTCAAAATGTCATGCATGATGTTTAAGAGCACTACCCCTAGAGGGCAGCGAGCAGAGGCACAGTTTTCCTATTTACATCTTGGAAAACAGATTTGCATATTTTTCCCATAATCCCCCAGTGGTGCGAAAATGGCTTTGTAAGTCTCCATATGCCTGTAAAGGTGCTCACTCCTTAAGGAGTGATCTTATCCCCAGAACCTTTAGTTGTTGTGATGGTGGAAATGCACACACCAGTGTTCTCTCTCACTGCATCCAATAGCTATCCTATTAACTTGACCATAGGCAGAACTGAAAACTGAATTCTAATACTATAAGGATGAAGCCAAACAGCAAAAATGCGATTGAATGTCCACAGTGACATTTTGCTACATAATTTCTCTTTTATGTTTTACTTGCTGGTTTATTTTTGCATTCTATTTTTATTTCTTTCTTGCTTTGGTGCTTACCTTTAGTTTTCATGTGTAGGCCTTCTGTAACAATGGATGGCACACTGGTTTTTAATAATGATTCCTCTTCTTTGGAGACAAGATGTATCTTAAAGTCAGCACGTATAATTTCAGCATCTTTCTTTTGGTGAAGATTTTGTTCTACAAACAATTTTTCGAGTTCTGGAGCTGATGAACTGTTTGTCATATGATGACGTGATACTTTTTCTTGGTATTCCATAATACATAGTGATGATCCAGAGTTGTGGGCTAGGGAACTTCCATGTAGTGGTAATGCAAGTTCAGAAGAAATTGACGGTGAATTGTGTTTTGACTGCAGGCAAAAAGAAAGTCAAAAAGTCATTGTATTACAAATATGATGATTTAACATTCCGTTAGACCAGATCTACCGGTCTATGTAATCAGCTGAAACATTATTGGATATTGCTGTCATTCCAAAAGGTATGTGGCTTTTAGTAGCTTCTGTTTCCTGTTCAGAATAAAAATATATCACGTCTTCATAAAGTATCTCGACTGGAGTCAGAGCCATCCCACAGCATTGGGACTGAGGGCTCTGAAAATTGTACTATTTTTATTACTTAAGAATGTTCATAGTAATTTCTTAAATTATTTTTAAGAAAAACAGGGATTAAAAAAAGTTTTCGGCATAGATGGGTGTAAAGGCGGCACATCTTTGGCACACAGCCATTTTTTGTGTCACATTGAAAAGCTGTATAGCAGAGTGGCAATGTGTCTAGTAGGCATAGCCTCTCATCTCCTCACACTTTCTAAAACTTAATATGGATAAAACCGAGATCATCATCATCTTTCACCTCCTCACACAGCCCCCTACCTGGTCCATCTATCAAAGTTAATGGCACAACAATTACCCTTGTCCCCTAAGCCCACTGTCTAGAGGGAAACTTTTGATTCTGTTTTGTTCTTCAAACGTCACATCCAAGCCCTCAACACAGAAACATTAACTGAATACACATAATACTCACCCCCACTGCAAAACCCTTCTCTGTGGCCTCCCAACAAATGCTTTTGTTGACCTGTAGTCCACCCTCAATTGTTCCGCACACCTAGTCCACCTCTTTCTTCATTTTTAATCAGCTTCTCCCCTTTGGCAATTCCTTCACTGGATTCCCATCACCCAATGCATAGAGTGTAAACCGCTAGCACTGATACATGCCATCCACAATCTGTCCTCTCTATACATCTCTGGCCTAATCTCCTGTTACTTCAACAGATGTAATCTACAATCCTGGCAAGACCTCCTTCCTTGCTCTGCTGTTATCTGCTCTTCTCATAACCACCTCCAAGACTTATCCAACTTATCTTCTATTCTCTTGGAACTCACTACCACAATACATAAGACTGGTTTTCCACAATAATAATCTTCATGTGGAACCTATATGCTTCAATAACCCTGCTGCCATCATTTGAGCAGTTTCTATCCTCACCTACCATCTCTGTCCCATCTTCCTCTAGCCCACTGTACCAGTTGTTCACAAAGTTGGTGTACTGTAATTGTTTTTTGTGTATTTAGTGTTTTGTATATAGAACCAATCTTCAAATGTAAAGTACCATGAAATCAATGGTGCTCTAAATATTAATAATCAAAAAAATGGTTTGTTCCACTCATCACCTTCTACAAAAGTGGACGAGCAGGCTAGATCCTGTTACTAATTCAGTAATTGATTAAAAGGGTTGGCTTTGACTGATTGACAGGACATTATGCTGTACCTCAGTAAATATAGATACCACCCTTATCATGGGCAATAATTATTAGAAATCTATAATAATGCAGCTCAAATATGCACAGTAAATGTTTATTACATTACACTTGGTTAGAGAACAATTACATCCTACCAGGACTGACAACTGATTTACAGTAAACGCAATGTCATCTTATGTCTTTACAAAGATTAAATCTAGCATTATCTATTGCCAAGATACTATACACTTGAATCATACAATATTTACAACCCAACTCAAAAGAAAAACGTTTGGGCCGCTGTGTAAAATGTAAAGACAAGAAAATCTTATTTTATTCACGGTAGAACAGAGTACATAGATCAGACCTTGAAAGTTAGATATTTTTCCTTTAATTTTTTTTTTACAATCTGTAAATGTTTGGGAAGTGAGGAGACCAATTGCTGGAGTTATTGTAAAGAAATGTTGTCCCATTCTTGTCTGATGTAGGATTCTAGCTTTAACAGTTCTGGGTCTTCTTTGCCATATATTTCATTTCATAATGCACCAAATGTTTCCTAATGGTGACAGGCCTGTCCTGCAAGCTGGCCAGTTCAGCTCCTCTTCTATAAAGCTGTGTTGTTGTGATGGCTGCAATATGTGGCTTAGCATTATCTTGCTGTAATATTTGCATATTGCAGCCATCCCTGAAAGAGAGGTTGTCTAGACAGAGTATGTGCTGTAAAACTGCTTTATATTGTTCAGCATTGATAGTGTAAGCTGCCTATGCCATAGGCACTAAAGTAACAAAATGCCATCAGATATGCAGGCTCTAACTGTATGCTGGTAAGATGGTTGTTCCCTCTCCTCTTGAGTCCACAAAGAATTTCAAATTTGGATTCCTATGATGACAGAACAGATTTCCATTTTGCCAAGTCCATTGTAAATGAGCCAAGTCCATAAATGAGCTTCAGCGAAAGACAGCGCCATTTCTTCACAGCTAACTTGCAGAGAATGTGGATTGCATGGCATACTATGTCCTCAGAAGTATTGTTAGAAGTCTTCTTGAGCTCATGCAGTGATTTGCCTTACAGATTCAGGGCCATGTTGCCTCAGGGCCCAAAGAGCACAAGCATCCAGTATTGACTATTGGTCTTGTCGCCTGTGTACATGCATTTTTCCAGATTTTCTGAATCTTTTCAAGATATTATGTATTGTAGATTTTGGGATATTCAAAGTCTTTTCACAGTTTTACATTAAATATTTTTCTGAAATTGTTCCACAATTTTTAGACCATCTTTGCTTGTGAGAGACTCTGCCTCTCGAACCTGCTCTTTGTATACACAGTCATGTGAACTAGTCGAAAATTGATCCTGCAGGTGTTTTTCCCCTAGTACAAATCACTTTTCCAATGAGTTAATCACGAGGGGAAATATCCAACTTGACTTCCAATACATACTAAGTTTTATTGTGAATAAAATATGATTATATGATATTTTTAGATCATTGCATTCTTATTGTTACATTTTATATATTGTCCCAACATTTTTGGAATTTGATGTTGTACAAACCCCCTTTTATAGTAGAGTACTAATCTTCGGACTCTCCAGTACATATTCTTACAATTATCTTCACTTGTAAAATGGAAGTTGTGTTTGTTAGGCTAGGTTCACACCTGCATGTGCTCTCCGCCTGGGGATTCCGTTCCCCAGTCCACTTTAAAAAATGTGGGGAGAAAAGTTCTGGAAGCAGTTTGTGGACCCAGTTGTAGTCTATGGGTCCGTGGGTAACCACTTTTTTAAGCAGATTAGGCTTCCATTCGGGGAAGAGGAGGGATGTCACAAAGCAGACTCCCCCAAATGGAAACATGAATGGAGGTGTGAATCTAGCATTAGTTTTTTTCCTGTATAATTCATCACAAGTATATGATGTTTTCCTAAAATTAAAGTATTAGCAGGTAAATCAAAACATCAGACTATAATCAGCTTCATTAGTGTAACGCAAATAACATATGTCAGTCCATCACGTACTAAGGGAGACGTCTCTGTTGCTAAATCGTGATCATCATGCTCACTTTCACTCCAGCAATCTGCAAGAGAATCAAAAGGAATAATTCTGTTACTAATTTACAATCACCGCTATTAAGTACACACTGACAAATTCCAAATTTAGCAATATGGGATATAGTAACCCCTTCCTATATGCATCAATTTTTGTTTTTGACTCCCCGTATTCCAAACCTCTTAACTTTTTTTTTTCCCCCCATTCACAGAGCCATATTAGGGCTTAATATTTGCAGGGCAAATTGTACTTCATAATGGTTCCATTTAACACTCTGTACCATGTACTGAGAAGTTGGAAAAAAAATTCGAATGGTGTGGAATTGGAGAAAACCTGCATTTGTGCAACTCTTACGGGCTTTGTTTTTACAGCGTTTACTATGTAGCCAAATTTACATGTCACTTCTCTATCTGCCTTAGGCCATTTTGAAATAAAGTGTGCTCTGGACCCTACTCACCTGTGTTCAAACTGTAGGCCTAGTTCAGGTCCAAGAGAGGTAAATAGACCTGGATAAGTCTATAGTGTGAATACAGGGCAAAGAGGTATTTTATTTAGTGTAGGTTCCGATCTAAATGAGGTCGCCTTGTTTAGGGGGGCTTCTTACTGTTTGATCAAATGTGTATAACAAAGAACCACTTCATTTATATCATATTAGGTGTTTTTATTGACATCAGTATTGCTCCTTAGGGTTTTCATATGTCCTTGTGCTGTGTGCATAGTACCCTGCATCTATCTATCTATCTAGTCAGGGTCTGGGGTTGCTAGGTGGGGTGGCATAGACACACAAGTCCCGTTTCTTCAGTCCAAAACAAAGGTGGAGTTTATTTTCACTCAAAAAGGTAGTGCAGCAACAAAAGGAAACAATAACAAAAATAAATACCTGCCCGGCTAGGCTCTAACAAAACATAAGAATAGGTTACCTCACCTAGAATAACAGAAATCCAAAAGGTCAGTAGAATCATTCAAGACACAGCTCCCAAAAATATGACCTCTCCTTCAGGTCTCTAGCCAAACTCTGCCAAAGTGTTGCTGCTGGAGCTGGCTTCTTAAGCCTCCTTGACGAGGAGACTCTCTGCAGCTGAGTCGCCGCTGGAAAACCCCCAAAGTGTGGACTGGAGGGGGGGGGGGGGAATGACAGGTCCCACTACCAACCTACCTGCCATTCCTAAAACTCCAGCCTAGTACTGAGCATTTACCAAAATGCTCAGCAGACGAAAGTTGTCTGCTGAGAACAAACATTCCTTTTGGAGTTCTCATCTCAACCACCTTAGTAATCTGGGTGAGATGTACACCCCCTCCATTACCTGACCAGCCATTGGCTTAAACTGTCTATACATGCTTACCGACCAAATCACCACTTTACCCCCCTTGTCAGTTGGTTTTATCACAATTTGTGGCATAGAAGCCAACTCGTAAATTGCTTTTCTCTGTTCTAGGGTGACATTATATGAGCCAATCTTTGATGGAATTTTAACAAATTCTTGACTTACCAATTGTACAAACAGGTCAACACACACACACACACACACACACACACACACACACACACCCCTATTTTAACCTCATTAAAACAAAAACTTATTGGACACCTGTGGGGATGCATAAAGCATCTTGTTTTGCGGAGCCAGGTGTACTTTTTTAGTTATACCATTTTGGTGAATGTCTATTGTTTATATCTCTTTTTCTTAAAAATTTGTTGAAACAGTGAAAAAAAAAAAACAGTGGTGTAGCTCTATGGATTTTTTTTTTCCTACTACAGCACCACATGGGAAAAATAAATTCCTAATGTGTTTCACATTATTATTATTATTATTTTATTTTTATTTTTTTTAAAGTAAAGGGAGCAATTTGAATTTAAATGCTATTTATTTATAGTAATTATTAGACACCCTAGAGGTCTTGAAAAATTGCAAAATACTGGCATTTATATTACAGGCTGCATAGAGATTCCAATAGGATTCCTATATTGGGAATGGATTAAATTTTCCCAGTGGGCCAGTCCAAACCTGGGTATATTTTGTTACAAAAATATTGGAAAATAGGCTAGTAGGTTTAATTTTTTTTAACTTTACAACATGTTATTTACATATAAATTATAATTTGGACTTAGCCTCAGAGTGGGACTTGAGCACTAGAGGTTATGATGATGTATGTAGTATACTATTTGTAGTATACTTTATAAAGTGAAACTGATCTGCCACTATCTTATGATAGTGAAGCAGGGACCTCCCCTAGGCTTTTCACATCATGACAACGCATTGGTACGGCATGATCTCTTTGAAGGGAAAAACTTTTGAGCCAGATCCATATTCATGACACAATAGTACAACACTTTGCACACACACATATACATACACATTATATATATATATATATATATATATATATATATATATATATTTACTCACTGTTATATTTGCTTAAATAGAAGTAAAGAGACAAACTTCTGAAACAATAGGCAAATAAACTGCAGGCTACCTTCACTAGAATAGCTGGCTACATGCAGTATATATTCACATACACACGTTGCCTTTACAAATGTTACCATACCACATGTCAAACAGGGGGCAGTATCTATAGAGCGTGCAGTGGTAGCAGTAGCTACTTAGTCCTGGACCCTGAGAGGACCCCAAAGGACCCTCTGCCACATAAAACATACCACTATTCTAAATGGTGCAAGATAGTTAGAGGCTCCATTACAGATTTTGCATTGGGGCTCCGGAGCTTCAAGTTATATTTCTGGAACAAATAGATATCGTCTTTTTATATTGGAGACCTAGTTGGAGGGCAAACACTGCAAAGTGTAACAAACATAGTTTTAGCTTTACCCATTATGATATATGGCAAGATTACCTTCTTCCTTTTTATCTGCTATCGGATGAGTGATTACAGCAAGGCCTAGTTTACTTAGCCATCTGAAATGGAATAAAAAAAAAAATTAAAAAATTTAGCAGTTGTGTGAATGCATTTACTAGCTGCACTTATTCAATACACTACAAAACTAAGCAAAAATTATAGTTGTCCTGATTGTCAGTTTGCAGTCTATTCTGCATTATCGACATCAGTAACAGTAGCGAGTACCCCCAAAAGGCAGCTACACTATCTGAATGCATCAGCAGCAAATTCAAGCCAGCATAGCAGTTAAAGGGGTGAACTAAAACCTTAATGAAACGGTTAATAAAAATAGATGCCACAATGGCCACAATAGCATGAAAAACGGTTTAAAAACAAACAATACTATTTATATAGTATTTGTAATGTTTTGACACCTTTTAAAAAATTAAAAACTTTTCAAAATAGAAAAAAAATAAATTGTTTTTAAACAGTTTTTCATTCTTTCTGAAATCCACTGCAATAGTATGTTGGATGCTAGGTCTCTAAAGATGGTGGCTGCTCTGAAGAAGTCTATGGGACATGCAATCAAAAGATGAAGGTTCAAGTTCCCTGGGGGAAGGGGGGGTTAAGATGCTATTCAGCTATGGTCTTATCCACAGCATGTTTTAGCTGTGGCTTGCTGTGCGGGGCCTTAGCATTGAAGCTTTTTTTAAAACTATTATTATTATTTAAAACATGCAGAGAGAAAAGTGCTGTTTGCCGTACTTCTCTCTGCATGATTTGTGCGGAAACCACACGGATCCCATTGTAGGCTATGGGGTCCGTGTGGTTTCTTAGGTAATCGCTTTTTAATGGTTATAGAATATATATATATATATATATATACACACACACACACACACACACACACACAAATAAAAATATGACGACCCCCAACAAAAATCTTTTGTAAAAAAAAAAAAAAAAAAATATGGCATCTTGAGAATCATAACAACCCATGGAATACAGTTATGTCATTTTGGCTTCACAGTGAATGTGGCAAAAACAAAGCTCATAAGAAAGTCGCACATTTCAGTTTCAACATTTTCTCCAATTCTAATTCTCCTTTCTTAATTTTAGCTTCATGGTACATCATATAGATTATTAAATGGTACATTAGGAAGTACAATTTGTCCCTCAAACATTAAGTCCTTATATGACTCTGAATGGAAAAATAAAAAGCTGTGGGGTTTGGAAGACAGGGAATCAAAGACGAAAATCGAAAAATGCCTACAGAAGAAAGGGGTTAAAGGGGTTGTCCACTTTCAGACCAATATTGAGAGACAAATGTTGTGGTTTGTATAATAAAAAGTTGTACAATTTTCCAATATACTTTCTGTATCAATTCCTCACGGTTTTCTAGATCTCTGCTTGTTGTCATTCATTCTGTTACTTGTAGGGGATAAAAGTTTGACCATGGTCATGTGATGAGCACACAGGTGCTGCACTATAATCAGACATGTGCCTGGTAATCATCTGTTCACATATTTTACATAGACTTCAATAAGGTTAGCAATCTAGTGGTTTTATCTGCAAGAATAGTCCAGTCAAGGCAGTACATCACTCCAGTTATTCCTGAAACAAAACATGAATTTTTTGTTTTATTTAAAACCACAATTTTGTAGATGAAAAATGTGTGAGAAATCCAGTACACAGGGCTCTCCAGAAGTTGCCCAAGTTCTCACAAAGTGTAAAATGCAGCAAAAACTCTCCAGGTCATAAAAATAGAAAATGCAGCATCAAGTGGGCAAAATGACCCATTTAAAACAGCAACTACTACTTAATTTAATCGGGGGAAGGTCTGTTCATTGATATTTAACAAGCTCTTATGTTTAAATTACAGGGGTCATCTGGGCCATTAATACTAGATCTGCGGATGCGAAGGCAGGCTATGCAGAAGACTGTTCAGTCAGTGACTGCAGCCCGAGGAAGCTAAAGAAAATAGCACAAATGTCCAAGTACAGTTTACTTTTACTTACTTATTCATCTCCTCAATGTTTTCAGCAGCAAAATAAAAGGTTTTATTCTTCGGATGACTGATCTTTATAGCACTTTAAAACAAGGAAAGAATGAATGTAATGAGGATTAAACATTTGGTCCATCACACATTAATGTGCTCACTTCTGTCATATATTGATACAAGTTTCTGCATTTATGTTATATAGTTTGTTCCCTCCTATTGTTTCCTGTAAAAAATATATAAATATAGTAACATATCAGATAGGGTTGGGTGAAGATAAAGACTAAAGGACGAAGAAACAGGATGAAGACACAGAGTAAGGCAAAACCCATGAGGTTGATGCCAGATACTCCAAGTCATAGAGGATGTCCCCTTAGCTATGTCTCACGCCTAGGAATAAATCGGTTATTGGAAATGATATAATGAGATTAGACCTTCTCGTAGTTTCTTTTTTCTAAACTGAATAATTTGTCCTTCTGTTCTCCAATCCACCCATTCCTCTGTCTTGATCACCCCTATCTGCTCTCTAGTTCAGGTATGTTCTCCTTGCAAACTAGGCCCCAAAAATTATGCACAATACTCCGATTTGCATAGAGGCGTAACTATGTCTCTATCATGAACATCTATGCTTCTTATGCTGCATCCCATAATATAATGGATATAATGAGTTTCTCATAAAAATTTCAAATACGTCACAAATAGGCGTAGAGGCTCTCCTGGTCCCCGTATACAAGATGGGGGGGGGGGCTCTCCTTATAATCCAAAAATATTCCACAGATTCTCAGCAAGGTAACCAACATAAAGGTCAGCATACAATTTCAACTGTAGGGGTATGTTGACTTGGCAGATCTTTTCCTAGCTGAAAAATTCAGGTTCAGGAATTTGAAGCTGAATTTTTCATCTGCTAAATTTCGCATCCAACGCCACACCTGCCAGACAGAATTATCTGCCTCCTATTCACAGCAATTGGCCCGAATATCAATCATGATGCAGATTTTTTTTCTACTAGCTGAAAAAAAAAAAAAAAAAAAAAAAAAAAAGCCCCAACTGAAATGAATGAAGGCTGGTTTCCGTCCAAATTTGAAGCTGATTTTGAGGTGGATTCTTGCCTCCAATTCAGTGCCACATTTTATCATGTGAACATACTCTTAGGACTCAAATATAGGTAGACTCTGAATACTTCCAACTAAAACCCTAGATAGTTAGGTAGGCACTCATTCACTCCATTTATAATTTTCAGTTCGTTAGATAGACTCTCACTGGCAGTTATTACTCTAAACACAGGGTATGTTCTATAGCTCAGCTCAGTGGCGTAACTAGGAATGGTGGGGCCACGTGGCGAACTTTTGACATCAACCAAGCCCCTCCTATGCCTTTCTGCGTGCTCTATTATGCCCCATAGTGGCCCCTGCACACAGTATTATGTCCCTTAGAGGCCCCTACACACACTATTATGTCCCTCAGTGGCCCCTGCACACAGTATTATACCCAATAGTGGCCCCTGCACACAGTATTATGTCCCTCAGTGACCCCTACAGGACTAAATACGGTCACATCACCCCCTGACCGCTATGCCAGGACAATTGTGGATAAAAAGTCTGGTCATGTGCATTACAATTTAGTAACATTAACCCCCTGTGTGCTTCACATAAGAGTTACTGATATGTGAGAGACATGGAGGTAATAATAAAGTATCTTCATTATTATTACCTCCATGTCTCACATATTAGTAACTCTTATGGTGAGGCACACAGGCGTTAATGTGAGGGACATGATGGGGTTAATTACTATTAATATGAGGCAAATGGAGTTACTAAATTGTAATACATTGTCTCATTTAATAGAGCAAATCAAACCGACTGTCCAGCAAGACCCTACAAGTTTAAACTTTTCATGAAAGCTCAGGTACCTTTTACCTGGAGAATTTAGGGAGCCTGCACACTCTATGGGTGCCGGCATACTTACGCTACCCATTGAAATCAATGGGAGGTTTTTTTTCCCCTATTGCTTTCAATGCACAGTACGCTCGTATAGTTCTAAGGGAACTGAGCATAGTATGCTCAGTTCCCTTAGAACTACATGAGCATACTGCGCATGCGCCATACGCTCGCGAACTGCCATTGATAAAAATGGCGCCAAAGCCTGCACAGTAGCACTCTGGAGGGAAGTGCTACTATGCAGGCACGGGATTTCAAGCAATCCAGCCGGAAGAAGATGAGGATGAAGCCACGGAAGAGCCAGGACCAGAGGGTGTCGCTGCAAGAAGAATGAAGAGGTAGGCGTGCCAGAAGATGACGTCAGATCGTGCACGTTCGTGTATTATTTACATATATGTTTTTATAGTTTTATTTTAAAACGGGAGCGGGGTTTAAAATAAAATTACTGGTGCCTGAATAGCCTTTTTAAAGGCTATTCACGCATATGTGGAGCTCATACAGCATAATTTTGCTGATAGAGCCCCTTCAACAAAAAAAAGTGTAAAACAACTGAAAATATGTCTTATATTCTAGGTTCTTCAAAGTAGCCACCTTTTGCTTTGATTCCTGCTTTGCACACTCTTGGCATTCTCTTGATGGACTTCAAGAGGTAGTCACCGGAAATAGTTTTCACTTCACAGGTGTGCCCTGTCAGGTTTAATAAGTGGGATTTCTTGACTTATAAATGGGGTTGGGACCATCAGTTGTGCAGAAGTCAGGTGGATACACAGCTGATAGTCCTACTGAATAGACTGTTAGCTGCTTTTTTTTCTTGCCATAATACAAATTCTGAGTAAAAAAACGAATGACCATAATTACTTTAAGAAATATAGGTCAGTCAGTCCGAAAAATTGGGAAAACTTTGAAAGTGTCCCCAAGTGCAGTTGCAAAAACCATCAAGCGCTACAAAGAAACTGGCTCACATGAGGATCGCCCCAGGAATGGAAGACCAAGAGTCACCTCTGCAGCGGAGGATAAGTTCATCCAAGTCACCAGCCTCAGAAATCGCAGGTTAACAGCAGCTCAGATTAGAGTCCAGGTCAATGCCAAAGAGTTCTAGCAGCAGACACATTTCTACAACAACTGTTAAGAGGAGACTTTGTGCAGCAGGCCTTTATGGTAAGATAGCTGCTAGAAAACCACTGCTAAAGACAGGCAACAAGCAGAAGAGACTTTTGTTTGGGCTAAAGAACACATGGAATGGATATTAGACCAGTGGAAATCTGTGCTTTGGTCTGAGGAGTCCAAATTTGAGATCTTTAGTTCCAACCACCGTGTCTTTGTGCAACGTAGAAAAGGTGAACGGATGGACTCTACATGCCTGGTTCCCACCGTGAAGCATGGAGGAGGAGGTGTGATGGTGTGGGGATGCTTTGCTGGTGACTCTGTTGGGGATTTATTCAAAATTGAAGGCATATTGAACCAGCATGGCTACCACAGCATCTTGCAGCAGCATGCTATTCCATCCGGTTTGCGTTTAGTTGGACCATCATTTATTTTTCAACAGGACAATGACCCCAAACACCTCCTCGCTGTGTAAGGGCTATTTGACCAAGAAGGAGAGTGATGGGGTGCTATGCCAGATGACCTGGCCTCCACAGTCACCAGACCTGAACCCAATCGAGATCGTTTAGGGTGAGCTGGACCACAGAGTGAAGGTAAAAGGGCCAACAAGTGCTAAGCATCTCTGGGAACTCCTTCAAGACTGTTTGAAGAGTGTGCAAAGCAGTAATCAAAGCAAAAGGTGGCTACTTTAAAGAATCTAGACTATAAGACATATTTTCAGTTGTTTCACACTTTTTTGTTAAGTATATAATTCCACATGTGTTACTTCATAGTTTTGATGCCTTCAGTGTGAATCTACAATTTTAATGAAAATTAAAATACAGAAAACTTTTTGAATGAGAAGGTGTGTCCAAACTTTTGGTCTGTACTGTATGTAGCCCAAGAATATGTTGGGACTATTTTTCCTTACCCAACTTATATAGCCCTCAGTCTTGCTGCCTTTTTTTTTTATTTATTGTTGCACTTTTTTTTTTTTTTTTTTTTCTTTAACATCTTCTCGCTTTGTTCCTATTTTAATAGTTTAAATGCTTTCCATTTCTCATTTACTGGACCTCACAGTTTTGTGTAACTGCAATAGTATTAATTTGTTCATAACACATTTATTCCAATACAGTAGTCATGGCATCTCGATGATTTCTACTTTAAATTTCCCATACTCTGGAACTTGCCACCACAAACACACTGGTGTTTTATAGTAAATTTGTAGGGCCAAGGCGTCCCCATCCCATCCCACCTTAGTCTCCAGGCTGCTGCACCCACTTTTATAAAAAGCTCATAAGTGGGTTACTAAATTCCCCCATTGCACTAGTTGGTTTAGGCTTTGTATTTGCACATGAACCATTTTCCATGCGCATAATATCCTGGAATTGGTGCTTGAAGTTAAATAATGATAAAACATGGTATTTCATATAAATGCATATTTTGTCCATCAAAATAGTATTGTATACAAAAAGACAGTTGCATAAAATCAATACCAAATATTTCCCTACTCACTATTTTTTCTTGCATTCAATGGCAGGATTCACAATGAACTCAGGAAGATTGATGAAACCTTCAGCTTTTTCCGCCTGTAATGGATAAATTTTGGATGAGATTACAGTTAGTATTATCAACATTTATACAGCGATTCACAATTTATTTGGATTTTTACAATTTGATTGACAACATCTAATTAAATAATGACAAACAATGTATAATAAAAGACATAATATAGTATACTGTACTATTGACCTTTACAAGAAAAAAAAATATGGCTTCTTAGGAAAGGAAAGGCTAGCAGACAAATGAAAACGTAGGGATAGAATTGAGAATATCAGATTTCACAAACCACACAGGTTAAAAATGAAAGGATTAAAAATAGGAAGATAGAGTTCAAAAGGATTAGAAAACACAACACAAGACATAAAGGTCATTACTGTATATTGAACAGATTAAAGGTATTCTGTCACCATGAAAATGCAATTTAATCTGCAGACATGTTATATAGCATAAGGAGATGAGCCAGGGGCCTAACTAGCAAAGACTGGTCTCCACAGCAAGTTTTTGACTTGCCCCTCCCCCTCATACACAAAATAGCGCCCTCTTTCCTGGCCCCCACACAATATGACGCCTGATTTACACATACTATAATGTCCTAAAATGGCCTCCAGACAATGTAATAGTGGCCCCTTCACACAGTATAATGTCCTACAGAGGCTCCTCCACAAAGTATAATGTCCCATAGTGGCCCCTCCACACAGTATTAGGTCCCATAGTAGCCCCTAAGATGTTTGTTACAGATATCTATTCGTGTTTGGCAGAACCTGAAATTTTGAGGGTAAACCAACTACAAACTGTTATTCTCAGGAGTCTTTTCAGAGTAAAAATGATCAGAAGCCCAGGGGTGGTGACAAAAATAAAAACCAGTGTTACTCACTTCTCAAGGGCTCCAGTGCAACTCCACTTCAATAACGTCAGACGTGGGATACACCGGCGTCATTATGCTTAAAGACGCTAGCCTGACCCAGGTGACATCACTAAAATGGCATGAAGACAACTGCTGGAGCCCAGGAGAGGTAAGTAACAGGTTTTTATGTTTGCTCACCTTCCTTGAGCCTCCAATCATTACACTCAATATAATAATAGTAGTTTCAGTTTCCTTTGACCTTACTTACCAATCCTAGTTCCTGTTCATGGCTGCCTCCACTTCTATTTCTCTCCAGGGGGCATATCAAGTTATGACACAAGACCCTCTGCAGGGTAGAAGGGCAAGTGGAGGCAGCCGGGAACAGGAATGAGGATCGGTAAGTAAATCGGGCCAACTGCAGGGCCCCCGAACGCAGGCTCCGTAGCGTACGCTATGGCTGCTACAGCGGTAGTTGTGTCACTCAGCTGAGCAGATTAATATATAGTTTTTAGGGAAAAGATATAGTTTAACTTGTCATTTATCCATTTATTTCTCTATTCTTTTAAACTTAGGTGTAATTGAGCCCAATGCGCAGGTACCTAAAGTAATTCTGTGTGATGCTACATATTGGGGGCATCAATAGTATTCTCATTATCATTTATATATATTTAGTAGTTGGGCCATAGCTTGGTGGTATGATTTGTAGCATTTCAGACCTGGGGTCCTGCATTGACGAATTACAACCAGGGAAAACATTTGTACATTCTTCATGTGTTTACATGGGTTTCCCCTGCCCTGCGCCATAATGCTATTCTGAACAGAGCATTATTATACAGACAAGCTCTGTGCCAAGTCTAAACACTTAACATTTCATAGGCGGTAAGCAGTTTGAAAAAGTGTCTTACAGGAAAACTAGTGTAAGAAAGAAATGAGACACAGCTTATACCCCGAATATTGCATAGCAACAATCCAGTGTTGCCCTTCGTGACAACTGTATTTCTTCTTGGCGCTGTGTATTGGCCATGATGCCATTCAATCTTCTACAGTTTAGGGTCAGTTTAACGGATCTGTTATTTTAATCAAAAACCTGCCATAAACAAATGAATTCATGCATAATTAAAAAAAAAAAAAAAAAGTTTACCTCTGGCATCCCCCTCATGTACTTTAACTAATACCATCAGGGGTAGCACATGTGAGCGGCACCAATCAATCCTTAATGGATGCCCCATGTGCTCCAAGCACAAACAAAAACAAAAAATTAATTGTGCTGTGACTGGTAGTACTTGAGGGACAGCAACTCTGCTACCCCCACATGTACTTCACCTAATACCATTAAAGGGGTTGTCCCATCACAAGGATCCTATCTATACTGCTTGTTAATGTGAATGTAAGACTTTTCCTAAATACACTGCTTCAGCAAAACTGCTTTGTTTGTCCACTATATCACTATTTTTTTTTCTTTTTACACATCCCTTGACTTATCTGGTCATAAGTCAAGTGATGTATCTGCTGCTCTGAGGGGGGAGGGGCTAAGTGCACAGGAGCGAGCCTGGAGGGGGGTAGTTTACACTTTGGGGGGAGGGAAGGGGCCACCAATACAGACCCGGCATCCGCCTCTCTATTACAGCGGATGAGTGTAGACGCCGGCACAGGTGAAGCCAGCAGCAGCAGGAGCGATGCTGCTATTCCGGAGGGGGGAGGGCGGAGGAGCAGAATAACGGCATCGGTCCTGCCGCTGCTGGCTTCACCTGTGCCGGCGTCTACACTCCCCGGCATCCACCTCTCTATTACAGCGGATGCCGGGTCTGTATTACATTGTGAAGGCTGTACGTCCGATGCCTAGTGCATCGGCAGCGCACACGCAGGGCCAGCGGCATAGAAGCGACGACTTCTCGCCGCTGGCTTTGCATATGTAACACCGCCCACCAATGACGCAACAAAGCCAGAAGACAGAAGAATTTACTGCAGCGGAGACTAGCGAGTATGCGACGTGGGACAACCCCTTTAAGGGTAGCACACGTCCCGTCCCATATCCAGTTTCTCCGAGGATCAGGAAGGAAACATGGCGGATGAACAGGGGTGCAAGTGTGAACGCCAAAGGACACACTTTTCTGTCAGTTTCAAATAACTGACAGGGGCCATAACTTTTTTTGTTTTGTTTTAAATGGGAGGCAATGGGTCTGACTAATACATTTTTATAGCTGTTTACCTTATAAAAGTGTATCAGTCAGGTGGACCTGTATAACGTGATGTGAAAGGGGCCTAATTCCTGCAGACGATAACATTTTTTTGTGCTTTACAATTTAATACATGTGTCCTAATCACAGTAGTATCCTTTTGATATCTGAACAAGTTATTATGGGACTTGTAGTTACCACAGCTTTAGCAGCGTTTTTGAAAATGAAGATGGATACGAGATAATTTTCTTCCAGATCACGTTAGAGTTTGCTTGTAGGAAAATAGAATGCTTTTCTAATGTAGGATCAGGGGGTAACACTCCTTAGAGAGTGGGCACCTTTACAGGCGTATGGAGACTTACAAGCCATTTTCACTAGGCGATTATGGAAAAAATATGCAAATCTGTTTTCCAGGATGTAATTATGAAAACAGTGCCTCTGTTTGCAGTCTCTTAGGACAGCCGCCTTAACATCATGCATTAATTTTTTTCAATAAGCCTAATGACATAATGCAGGGATTATTGCCAAACTAGTATTTCTACTCCAAAAGGAACAGATTCCCAGCTGTGGACAGCACGGTTTCAATCTGTTAGATCTCTTCAGCACAGCGTAGGGATACTAGTCTGGCAGAGTGAGAGACTATAGACCAGGATCAGGGGATAACACCACTCCTTAGGGAGTGGGCACCTTTTAAGGCGTATGGAGACTTACAAGCCATTTTCGCACCACTGGGGGATTATGTAAGTCTCCATACACCTTAAAAGGTGCCCTCATTTGCATATTTGCTTATGACACAAAAATATATGGTTTATTATTGTAATGTGCTCTGTAATATGGTGGTGACAGTTGACCGATTCTTCCTTTAAATTAGACATTCCGTATTACCATTCAATAGTTCAAAAAATGGGCAGAAAAAAAGAAAATCTGATGTGTGCGACGGAAATAGTCCATAATGTAGTAACCTAGGATTGCAATTTTGCCTTTAACTTAATGATTTATGATAGTTACTAAGCAACAAAATGTCATTTGTACTTGCTGCATTATGTATCATAGGAATCAACTGTCTGTGGTTCTATGATTATCACTTTTCCATAAAGTTCCACAAACACAACAAATTATACCAAAGGCAGTTTTATAGCCTACACACATTAAACACACACGTCACTGACAGAAACTGCTGATAATGAATACAAATTTATTTTTTTCTATAAAGCTTCATATTTTATAAATTCAATGTATCAGAATAGTACTAGGTGGTTTCTAGTATAATTCTATGTGTAGCTTTCCACATTCTAAAAATAATGGACCTAATTAGAAATGTCAGATTACTATAATACCCAGCACGCAGTGATCTGTCAGACAGATATGTCAATGATTACTGGTGTGATCCGACACAGGCGCTTTCCATAACATGACAAAGCTGAGGCCCCACGTTGCGAAAACACAGCTTTTTTTAGTTGCAGGTTTTTCTGTGTATTTTTGAGTAATTTATACAGAATGTACAAGAATAAGTACTTCCTTTATCTTTCCATTCCATTTGTAACCATTCTTGGATTTGGTTCAAAAAGTTATAGCAAAATCTGAAACAACCAAACTGCCTTTCTACAACGTGGATCGCAGCCTAAAAGTGCTTCCTCCACTGCCCTATAAAAAGGCTCTCAGGGGCTACTTTTGGATAGAGGGCGGGTGCATCACTGGACTAAGAGAAGCAAGATGGTAATTTCAATAAATTGCCCACTACCCAGGCTGTTCAAACCTAGGTTTTAGTAGGTGTTTGGCAGCAGTGTTTACATATAGGTGGCCCAGACAGGCCACCAGTAGAGAGAATTGCTTGATCCAATGACAAGTACAAGTAGTTCCCACAGTTTCCTTGTCCACTATTCAGACACAGGTAGAGACTTCATTACATACTCTTTTGTCTGCCTAGACCCAGGTACTCAGCAAGGGAATTTGGTGTCATGGCACCAGTTGTTTCTCCTGTTATTGATGAGGAGTTACCATCACTGTTTGTAATGGTATCATGAACTAGAAACATGAACTGCTACCAACAACACTTGTGTTAGAGTACGGGGAGCCTCATGGTGAGCAAATGATTCCTGCCTTTACTATGGAGCGACACATTGCCCCAATAGCGGGTGTGACAATATCTGGGGAGCCATTGCATACAACAGTCAGTCAGCCTTACTATTGATATGAGGGACACTGACAGATCAGAAATATGTGAAGGACATCTTGAAGCCACATGTGTTGCCACTCATAACAGGTCTTCCAAATGGCATTTTTCATCAGGATAATGCCTACCAACTCCCAGCAAAGCTTTCCCAGGAATAGCTCTACCAAATTGCAATACTTCTCTAGCCTGCCCTGTTGCCAGATCTATCACCAATTGAACATTTATGGGATTCTAGTTTTACCATCTTTCAAGTATGCATGATCTACAGGCCCAGTTGCTTCATCTGTGGGCAAGTGTTTCACAGAATACCATATGGAACTGGTAGGTCTTCATACCCAACCATCTTGCATCCATTTTATAGAGGCTGATCAACAGGTTACTAGAGTCTCCTTTTAACTGTACAGTTCTTTCCAATAAACTTTCACTCTAAGGGCTAGTTCACATCTGCGCCCAGCACTCCGTTCTGCAGGTCTCCATTTCCTGCACAAAACAGGCAGGAGACAGAAACCTGCAGGACTCTTTCATACCCATTCATTTGAATGGGTTTCAAAGCTGTCCGGCTGTGAGCGTTTTATGCTCTCTGCTGGGAAACAGTTTTTTTTTTAAATCGGACACAGAGTCGGACATGCAGTACTCTGTGTCAGATTTAAAATAAAAAAGGGTTTTGCAACAGAGAGCATAAAACGCTCACCGCCGTTCACGGCCGGACTTGGTCTGACAGGTTTCCATCTTCTGCATGCAGAAGATGGAAACCTGCGAACGGAGACCTGAACGCTAGTGTAAACCTAGCGTAATATTGTAATCATTTACATATGTCAATACTTTCACACATCAACTTCTTGGTGCATTATTTTTTTTTGTCAAATAGTGTATAGGTAGATGTTTCAGCTATACTAATAAACACTGTAATAGTACTTTTGTAATAAACTTCATACTAGATATGGGCAAATCAGCCCTGCCACTAGCCACAGTGTTATCGTACATCCTCATGATAAAACACTTTTTGAAAGCAGTGAACCAAAAGTATTGAATGAGGGTTCTGTCAACCAAGTCTTCTCCTTTATCTTCACTGAAACAGATCCCATTCTCTAATATTTATGTGGCATCTGCTGAGAAAGAAGAAGTTTAGGGCTATGAGGAATCTACTTCTTACTCTTAAGTCTCTGCCACACAGTTTAATATGCACCCCAAAGCCAGCCCTCACAACAGTATAATGCCCTACTGTGGCCTAATACAGCAAAATATACTTCCCAGAAGCTCCACAAAGTATAATAGGCTTTCCACAGTGCCCCCAGTATAATGTTCCAAACGGGAGGAATAATCTCACATTTTCTTTATAAAGTTATTTTATAAAATTCTTGAATTTATATAAGATAGCAGTCTAAATAGGATCCTTTGTATGGGTTATAAAGTAATCAGTAAGGTAAATATACATATCGTAGTCCTCTGCTTCTCAGATATTGTGGCTAACGTTTATGAAACAGAATTATTAGTTACTTATATGTGAAGTTTGTATCAGACAAGATATCAGCTCCATGAATGGAACCATTATCTTACACTAATATGGCTGATTCTATTATACGGTAATATTACTTAGGAATTTTAAACTAGAATGTATGGGTACAGTATAACAGTACTTTTGTCATCCACATATTTCCTCCTTTAGAAAGATTTGCAATTTGAGCCCTATTTTCTACTTTGGGTTGTAGGTTCCAATCCATGTTATTTGAAAATTAATACAGAATTATACCATTTTCCATAAGTGTTCTATGTTTCAAAACATAGGGGCGTTTCCTTTTTGGATCAATAACAATATCTGGGGTGTAACTTGGTGAGCGAAACAAGCAGCTGTGTTGTTTACAAATCAAATACTGCACTTTGGAGATACGATGCCAGAGAATGTGAGATTGTGAAACCAGAAAATAAGAAAAGTAAAACCATAAGTTATGGGATTTCAGCATTATTTTATCAGCTAGTATCCTATCAAGAGTCTTGAAACTTGGAATGAGTTTATATTTTTTTATTCTGTTGGTAAAAAGCTTAAAAAAAAAATCCATATTGTTAAGGTAACTAGTCATTGAAAAGAAGATACATCATGTAATGGCAACTAGGGCCATAGGAAAAAGAAGCTGCTTTTTATTCTAATACAGCACAGATGCTGCAAAGACACTTTCCTATAGCTTATACTAACAACAAAATGTGAGAGAAAATCCTCAGAACCTGCTGAGTGTTATGTAAAAGAAAAAAAAAAAAAAAAAAAAAATCTTACCTCCTATATTGACAGACTTAGACATGTCCATTCTGCTCTTTAATATATATATATATATATATATATATATATATATATATATATATATATATATATGAGTGTTATCAGCGGCATCTTTAAGAAAATTGTGCTAGAGAATGTTGAGACTGCTTTAGTCATCCCCAACATACTATATACGGCGATATATGTGATTAATAGAGAAAAAAAAAAAAATTATAAATGCAAGACTGAGTCCTTTATACCGCTCTGACTTAGTTCATTGACATCAGAACATAATTTGGTTGCATTGTCCACCACGTCTTACAAACCAAATGGTATACTGCAAGGAATAAATTCACGTTATGATTAGCAGATACTGTATCACAGATTTTCAGCAATCTCTCTTTCTCAACACGTTAAATCTTTAAAGAGGACCTTTCACCATTTTGCCCACAGGCAGTTCTATATACTGCCGGTCAGCTTTCCCGATGTGGGCCCAGTGTGAAGAGCTTACGGTCCGGTACCGTAGCTCTTCTATGGTCAGAAGGGAGTTTCTGACAGCCAGAGACGTCCTTCTTCACAGCACAGCCAATCGTGCTGTGCTGTGAGAGCCGGGAGGAATGCCCCCTCCATCTGCTCACACAGCTCGTCCATAGACGAGTATTATCAGGGAGGGAGGGGACGTTCCTCCCGGCTCTCACAGCACAGCGCGATTGGCTTTGCTGTGAAGAAGGACGGCTCTGGCTGTCAGAAATGCCCTTCTGATCATAGAAGAGCTACGGTACCGGGACCGTAAGCTCTTCACACCGGGCACAGATCGGGAAAGCTGACAGTGCGCTGAACTCAGCGCACTGTCAGCTTTCCGGCAGTATATAGAACTGCCTGTGGGCAAAATGGTGAAAGGTCCTCTTTAAGGATATCATTATTCTTCCTTTGTTCGCTGCAGATCTTTTCTATCATCTTATAGTATACTGTATTATGTTCCCATCTGTGTTGGAGGCAAATTCTGGTTCATCTCAGAACTCCCATGTGCCAGAATTGAAATTTACACCAGTCAAGTACTGGCATAGATTTCAACTATATGGCTAAGGCCCCACGCATCGCGGTTCTTCCCACAGCGCTTTAGACAGAAAGTTCGCAGAGTTTTCCTCCATGGACTTTGTTACAATTATATCTATGGGGAAACCGCCGGCGTTTCCATAGATATAATTGACATGGTACGATATCCAAAACCACGCCAGCATGTTTGCACTGTGGTTTTTACTGCAAAGTGGGCATGCGATTCGCTTGAATCCCATCCACTTTGCACTTACTGTAAAATTCTGCAGGCAAATTGCGGCATTTCTGTCCCATGGGGCCCTGGCCTCACTCACAGAGATTACCTGGAGTAACCGGCCAAGTGCCCACGATGCACTACTTTTAAGCCAATTTTCTGGCACAACCCTATTTATAAATTCCAATTAATGTCAGGAACTATTAGCGTCCATATAACAGATCTGTTCTGTGAACCTTAGCCTTCTCTCTCTTATATATCCCGTGTTGCACAGGACCTAAACACCTCCATGATGGCATTCTGCCACAATTTGAGCAGATTTTAATATAAATTTCTGGTCAGGTTCTGTGTTACATTAACATTAAATCAAACCTTTGTTCTTAAGGGAGATAGGCCGCTGCCTCCAGAGGAGTTTGCCTGCAATTTATTCTTCCCTCCTTATTCAGAATTCATATTTGACTGAACCAAGGATTCATGTATGGGGAGGTCAGGAAGAATAACTGTCAGATATTGAATAAGTTTGGCCAGCTTTATTCATTTCATCTTTATATATAGATATCTATGCACAATGCATTTTCTCGGAGATAAATAGCAACACAAACTTTTTACGAAGCCCATTTCCTTGTTTCCATGGATACCACTTTATCTCTGTAAATATATTTAAAGCTGTTGTTTGTGTTCGTAAATGTTCCCAAAGTGAAATTACATTTATACAGACGCTGAAGTGGATAAAACATGCATTTAAAGTGTAGCTGCATTTTGGAGCTACTTTGCATATAGAAGTAGAAAATCTCTTAAAGGTTCTGTGTGCTGGGTATTCCAATCGCAGGACTGTGCTTTGTATATGCAGCTGGCTGGATATAACATTGTATCCGGACAATTTCCAGGCTATATAATGCACTGTTAATGGCAATACATGCAAAGTACTGGTGTGACTTCATCTTGGGACTATTATAGTTAATAGATCTTGAGATGTATTAGTAAAATGCCACCTGGGAGATCACCATTTCAGTAGTGCTATAGAGGTGCACGATCAGACCTGCTTGGTTTCTGCTCCCTTCTACATACACATAGGGCAGTTGGGACCCTCGTTCGCCTGATCAGTGGAGGTTTCATTGGTTACAAATCCAGACGTTACCATCTATCCTGGTGCCATTAGTAGGAAACACCTTCAGTGCATTTTTTTGCAACTTGCTTTACCAAGTTTGTTTTGTTTTCTGGTATGCTTTATTAATGGCAGATAGTAAAATTACTCCTGATAGTATCGATATTGAAATCAACTGCACGACCCAAAGAGCTTCCTGCAGAGCATCAGGAGGAACAACTCATTTCCTGTTGGCGTCAGCTGATTTCTTCCTCTACTATGCCTTACGAAAACTAAGGACACTGCAGGCCAGGATGACTAACACAGAGAAGCAGAATAGTCTTTGTGCAACTGGACCTACATGCTGTAGATATCACATATACCCGATGATGGTAATAGTACGCCTATTTACACCTTATGGTTGCACTGGTTTCCAAGTTTTTTCAACATTGCTTTTTTAGTTCTGTGATTAATGCCCTTGTGAACATGGCTTTTTCCTTTATATGTTTATTAAATGTCAAATGTAATATGGTATATATACAATTATAGATTTGAGAATAATGTGTCCCTGTTGATAGATTGAGCCATTGTTTACATTGCTGACGATCAATAGAAGTTAGATATCAGTTATACTTTAATCACCAAGTAGGTTTTCTATAGAACTTTAGGTATCCTTAAATGGATGTAACGGAGCTATACACCTATATAGTAAGCCCTTGTAGTCAGGGCCCTCTATCCCACTGTTTCAGTTGGTTTCTGTTCGTATTGTATTTGCATTGTATATAAACCCTCAAATTTCCAGTACCGTGAAATTAACGGTACTGAAATACAATAAAAAATAAATATTAAATATTAAAAAAATCATATCTTGTTTTTTATGCTTTTAGAGACAGGAGGTGATGAAATGAAAATGAAGCGTTATTTGCTTGTCTGCGTGGTGTATGATAATCCAGCACTCTTGGTTATTTCTGAATATTCGTAGTTTGTTCAGCACCTGCATTGTGCTTGTTGTAGAGATTAGCATTATGGGAAGTGTCACCTCTAGCTTTGTCACTAGTGTAGGAAAAAGTAACTGTGCCACTTATAGGATCTTAGCTAAGTTACTAAATCATGTCGTATAGTACCCAAAAAGAATTCTCTCAACTCTGCTGGAAATAGAGTGTTTTGTACATATAAAGTAACCTCTTCTGACAAAAATATGTTTATAAGAGTTGAGGTGACATGACAGGATGCCATTGCACTGAAGAATTAGATTGATAATATAGCAGCCCCAGATGTTGCAGTACAGTATATAATGTTCATTTGCTACAACGGCTGGGATGGCTTCACATAATGTAATAAAAAGCCATTGCAGATTTTGTTATAGATCTGCTGTAGCTTTGACCCAAAACATTGCACATTTATACTGAAAATCCACAGAAGGAACGAACATAATGCAAATTTCAAATATGTACTTCATGTCAATATCCACAGCGTGTGGATAAGATTTGTTATTTATCAACTGTGCAGTTCATATAATACACTGTAGATTTTGCACCCCCAAATCTAAACAGAAAATCGTCAAGATATCTGCTATGTGTGAAAAGGACTCAGGGAAAAGCAAAGGAAAGTGTATACAGTGTTGGAATTGGATGCCTATGGCCCACCAGTGGAATTGTTTCTAGCGGCCCACTGCCAGGACCTTTGCAGATCAGCTGTACGAACACAGCACAGATACAGGTAACAACAACGCCATGCTGTTCACCTGCCATATGTTGTGCACCACTGCACTACCTGAATTCACCTCCATATTATGTATGGCAAGTGAGCAGTGTGGTTCCTGGGATTGTTAACATAAAAATGGTCCATACAACTATAGTACCCACAACTGCAGTTATCAAGAATATGGTGAGTGAGCAGCATAAAGCATGGAAACAATACTGGGAGCTGCGAGTTTTGTTAAACATCTGTTCTGCAGGGTCCTAACAGTCTAAGAGATCTAAAATCAGTGGGGGTCTAACTGTTTGAAGGGACCATGGTGACTATGTGAGCACCCTCACCGTTTCACATTGCACAGATCTGTTTTATAGTGACCATGCAATGTAATTACAGTCTGTGATAATATCACATATCTCCTATAAAATAAATGGAGCGTGATGTAAATAATGAAGGGGCCCCACATACTGTAATATGCTTCACTGTAACCCCCACAGTGTACAATATGCTCCATGGTGGCCTACAAACAGTACAATATACTCTCCACAGTTGCTCTGAACAGTATAAAATGTTTCCAAGAGTCCCCCTTAAGCTGCTTTAGGCAAAGCCCACAAAATTTAACACTTACCCAGTGGGCCAGTCCGACCCTGGATATGTATTAAAAAGGATCTATATTTACAGTTTCAGATATATTAGAGAGGTTGTCTCATTAAGACAAAATCAACATGCCCAAAATATATATTTTTCTTTCATGTAAGAATACTCAAAAGTACATTCTTTACCAAACTATTTTCCCATATATTTTTCTACAGAAAATTACATATTAAGTATTTTGTATTCTTTGTTTCATGAGAAAGTTCATCCCATTCTGGAAAGCTATAATGAGATGCAGGTTACATTAGGCCTCATCCAATAGTCCTGTGCCAGGCTTATCTTATAACTCTACAATCAATCATGTTATACTAATTAAGATAGTACAACCTTTCTTTGTCTGTAATGTATTTAAACTAACTTTTTCCTGCCATAAAATCAGAACACTTTTGATATACAAAATGTGAGTGGTCTATATTCTGTGTTCTCCGAGCTCATAACATAACCCATCTTTCCCAGATTCGGATACTGATGGCATCTCCCCCAGGGGGATTCCCCTGAAACCATAAATATCTGACTTGTGGGGGGCAGAGTCAGCATTTTGTGTCTACATCTATCTATCTATCTATCTAAAAAGAAAAAAAAAAAAAAAAAAAGAATCTATAGGATAGTAATAGGTACATTGGCACCTGCTCAATTAAGTTACTAAGCATCTTTATAAATACTATTTATTTAAGGAATTTGTCTGGTAATATTGAAGTTCCTTGAAAAAAAAAAAATGCACAAGAACAGCAGAGCAGTCCAGAGAATATGTAATATTTGGCTGCCTTACTATACTCATCCAGCTGTACCCAAAATCTTTTTTTGGGAGGGTTATGCCTTTGAGATTAATGATGAGGTAACGGAGATAACATGGTATGTGATAATGACTGTTTTCACATTATTTTGAATGTAAAGACCCACCCATCAGTGAGAAAAATACATGATATGTACCGACCGCAACCTTAAAGGAGGACATTAATACTGATCGTCCTTTGTGATGATCACATCTCCTACAGCTCCCCACTTGCTGTTTCACTGATACATTGAGAGACTGCAGATGTACAAATTACATGTACAAAGTGACCGCAGACAGTAAAAGTGACACTACTGGCTGCTGGAACTTACCAATTATCCCTTTTAAGATCTATTACTACAGAATGATTTAGCTCAAATGTCTTAACAAGCACCAATATCAATTCTAGTCAATTATTGTGGTTAGAAGATTCTTTTCTATGATGGCATCCATATTTTGTGTTAAATCTGATCAAAATGTAATATAAAATTGCCTAAAACTTGACAAACATCTTTGGCAGTTCATGCAAGAAGCATACCAGTGCCCAGAGTATTAGCATTGTAGTTATATAGTAGAGGAGGGTGGATAAAGACAGGTCCATCAAGTCCAACCCAAAACCCTACAGTATTGACCCAGAGGAAGTAAAAAAAATAAATAAATACAAAACACGCCAACTGCCTTATTTCAGGGGAAAAATTCCTTCCCAACTCCAAATCCATCAATCAGTAGAAAATCCTGGATCATCTTGTGTTTTCCAAAATCTAAATCCATAATCTATCATATTCCAATCAAGAAAGACATCCAGGCCCTGTGTGAACTTGCACAATGAATCCACCATCACAACATCCTGTGGCAGTGAGTTCCATAGCCTCACTACTCTTACAGTAAAGAATCTCCGTCTATGCTGCTGGTGAAATGTTATTTCCCCTAGATGTAGGATGTATATGTGAAAGGCCTAGGGGTAAAAGATCATTAAGAAGGTCTTTGTGCTGTCCCTTCATGGATTTGTACATTATTATTAGATCTCCTATAGACATCTTTTTTCTATATAACTCAGTTTGTTAATCTGTCGCTGTTCTCCAATCCACCCTCTATCTTGGCAACCCTCCTATCCACTCTCACTAGTTCCTCCCATAGTTCTATTATGTCTTCTCTGTACACTGGGGTTTAAAATCGTACACAACAGTCTAGAGCGATTCGTAAAGAGGCATAACTATGTTCTTGTCATGAGCACTTATGTCTCTTTTGATGCATTTTATTTTCCTTGGTACTGGTCAATAAAGGTAAATTTTACTGTCAGCCAAAATCCTCATGTCTTTTTCAGTCTCAGTCTTATCTTACTATTACATAATCATACATTATTTCTTCAACCCAAATACATAAGTCTCCGCTCAGGCTTCCAAATTTTCTAGACACCTTGTAATATTCTACTATCCTCAGTTTTGACTATGTTATAGTTTAGTATCACCTGGAAAAATGGAAACCCTGCTCTGTAAACCCCCTACCAGGTCATTATTGAATATATTAAAGAGGAGAGGACTGACCCTTATGGCACCCCCCAGCCATGCCGATTGGGTGTTCTAAGATTTATATTGAGATACTCCAGGATAGCATCTCTTAGAAAACCATCAACTATCTTACCCACCAGAGGTCAGACTCACCAGTCTATAGTTTTCAGGATTACTTTGAGACCCCTTTTTGGATATTGGCACCACAGTTGCTATGCACCAATACTGTGGAAAAGGCCCCGGTCACTACTGAATCTTTAAATATTAGATATAAGGGTCTGTCTATCACCATACACATTTTCCTCAGAATTCAGGGGTGTGAGCCATCTGGACCGAGCAATTTGTCTATTTTAGTGTTCTGAAGGCGGCATCTCACTTCCTTCTGGGTTAAACAGGTGACATTTAATGGAGAATTACTTTACCCCTAATCTGGTCTTTGTTCATTGGATTTTCTTGTGTAAATAAGTTAGAGTCATTTAATAATTCTACCTTTTCCTTATCCTCCCCCACCATTACACCCAAATTATTTTTGAAAGAACCCACATTGTTAGTTTTTTTTGTTATTTATAAAGTTGAATATTTTTGAATTGTTTTTACTTTCCTTGGCAATTTTTCTTTCTGCTTCCTTTGTCTTTTACACACACACACATATATATATATATATATATATATATATATATATATATATATATATATATATATATATATATATATATATTATTTTTAATTCTGAGTCACTATACTTTAAACACTTCTTTCTATCCCTCATGGAACTCCGGTTTAGTTATACACATTGGTTGATTAGGATTTCTAACCTGCTTAATTCCATAAGGTTTTTCACTGGCGCTATTTGGGATGTTTTTGAAAATGTCCTATTTACTTCGGGTTCCCTTAAAGGGGTTGTCCCATCACAAGGATCCTATCTATACTGCTTGTTAATGTGAATAAGACTTTTCCTAAATACAATGCTTCAGCAAAACTGCTTTGTTTGTCCACTATTAGAGATGAGCGAACCCCATTATAGTCTATGGGGAACATATACTCGTTAAGGGGGAAACCCAAATCCGTCTCAGGAGGGTCACCAAGTCCACTATGACACCCCAGGAAATGATACCAACACCCTGGAATGACACTGGGACAGCATGTCTGGGGGCATATAAGTCACTTTATTACATGGAAATCCCTGTCAGCTTGCGATTTTCGCAAGCTAACTTTTTCCCATAGGAATGCATTGGCCAGCGTTGATTGGCCAGTCTTCAGAATTTGTCCAACCAGCGCTGGCTCTGCCGGAGGAGGCGGAGTCTAAGATCGCTCCACACCAGTCTCCATTCAGGTCCGATCTTAGACTCTGCCTCTTCCGGCAGAGCCAGCGCTGATTGGCCGAATTCTGAAGACTGGCCAATCAACGCTGGCCAATGCATTCCTATGGGTATGCGGTGATGCAGCCATGCTGAGCGAGTGCACACACTCACCTCTGCTGTGCAGAGACTCAGCAGTGTCGAGCCAGTTCTGCTCAACTACACCGTGTGCCGGTCGGCTCTGCTGTGCGAGCTCGGCACACACTCAGCTCTTCTGATTCTGTATACTGATTCTGTATACTGGCCAATCAACGCTGGCCAATGCCAGCGGTGATTCAGAGCTGAGTGTGTGCCGAGCTCGCACAGCAGAGCTGACCAGCCCACGGTGTAGTTGAGCAGAACTGGCTCAACACTGCCGAGTCTCTGCACGTCTTCTGTATCTCATTCGGCCAATCAACACTGCTCAATGCATTCCTATGGGAAAAAAGTTTATCTCACAAAAAACACAATTACACACCCGATAGAGCCCCAAAAAGTTATTTTTAATAACATTCCCACATAAATAAAGGTTATCCCTAGCTATCCCTGCCTGTACAGCTATCCCTGTCTCATAGTCACAAACTTCACAGTCTCCTATGACCCGGATTTGAAATCCACTATTCGTCTAAAATGGGGGTCACCTGATTTCGGCAGCCAATGACTTTCTGATTTTTTTCAATGCCCCCGTTGTCATAGTTCCTGTCCCACCTCCCCTGAGCTGTTAATGGTGCAAAAAAAGCGCCAGGGAAGGTGGGAGGGGAATCGAATTTTTTTGGAGTTTGCCACGTGGTGTCCATATGGAATCGAACATCTCGAACAGCCTGATATCCGATTGAACATGTGTTCGATAGAACACTGTTCGCTCATCTCTATCCACTATCTTACTTTATTCATTTCTCTGTTGACACATCCCTTGACTTATCTGGTCAAAAGTCAAGTGATGCTCTCAGGGGGGAGGGAGGAGGGGCTAAGAGCACGTGAGTGAGCCTGGAGGGGGGGTAGTTTATAGAGATGAGCGAGTACTGTTCAGATCAGCCGATCCGAACAGCACGCACGCATTGAAATGAATGGAAGCACCTGGTACTTCCGCTTTGACGCCGGCCGGCCGCTTAACCCCCCGCGTGCCGGCTACGTCCATTCATTTCAATGCGTGCGTGCTGTTCGGATCGGCTGATCCGAACAGTACTTGCTCATCTCTAGTAGTTTATACTTTTGGTGGGGGAGGGGGAAGGGCCGCCAATACAGACCCGGCATCTGCTGTAATAGAGAGGCGGATGCCGCGGAGTGTAGACGCCGGCACGGGTGCCTACATCATCGCTACGCTCCTACCCTGCATGAAGCCAGCAGCGGCAGGAGCGATGCTGCTATTCCGGAGGGGAGGGGAGGGGGGGGGGGGCGGAGGAGTGGAATAGCAGCATCGCTCCTGCCACTGCTGGCTTCATGCAGGGCAGGAGCGTAGCGATGTTGCAGGCACCTGTGCCGGCGTCTACACTCCCCGGCATCTGCCTCTCTATTACAGTGGATGCCGGGTCTGTATTGCACTGTGAAGGCTGTACGTCCGATGCCTAACTGCATCGGGAGCGCACACGCAGGGCCAGCGGCATAGAAGCGACGACTTCTCGCCACTGGCTTTGCATATGTAACCCCGCCCACCAATGACGCAACAAAGCCGAAAGAAAGAAGAATTTACAGCAGCGAAGAGTGGTGAGTATGCGACGTGGGAATACCTCTAACTTTGAGGACATTGTCCAGGTTTATGCCACTAAGTTCTTCTATTATCCTGTGTAAATTGGCCTGTCTGAAGTTCAGGGTTTTTGTACCCACTTTATACTAAACATCTTTTTACAGTGTACCTGAAATCCTGTAACATTATGCTCACTATTCCCTAGATGACCCCCAAACCACAACTTTTGACAATCTGTCAAGTTCATTCTGTCTCCCAGTTGATATCTGGGTAGCTGCAATCCCTCATAATAATGACTGTATTATATTTGACTGCCTCATCTATTTGTCTTACTAGTAGATTTTCTACTAAATCTATTACTATTGTCAATCTTAAGAAAAACAGAATCTTTCCATTTCAATCTCCTGTTTGAAACTGATATTGAGTGTATGTTTTTCCTTCACAAAAACCAGACCTTGTTTTACAACAGAGATAAGAACATTGTGTTTCTTGGTTTGATAAAGGATTTATGTAATGCATTTAGTTGCTTTGTGTCTCTGATCATTACCCTTCATTTTCCAACCATTTTCTCAAAGGGATACATGATTTAAAGGAGACATCCGAATATGAACACAACTGCTCAAAAATACTCTAGGTAAATCCAGAAGTGAAGAAATGGGGTGAGCACATACATATAAATTAAACCGTGTATGCTCATCTTGATGAACAGTAGATATGGAATGCAAGCTGAATAAGCACAGACAGTATAACATTGCTCAGTGGTAAGATCAAAATTGGGGTGAGAGGTAAACCATTGCTTAGAATGCTACTGGGGACACACTTGGGTGCAATTTACGCAGGGACAGAACTTTCACGGTTGCAGAGTGTACAACTGCAACAACACCCACATGGTCAGTCGAGTGGAGACACAGCCAAAAGAGGCTTGTAGTCAGGGAGTCCCTGTGCATGCAAGATAGGCAGCTGTTCATTTATGGACTACTGGTTGTTTGGTTCATTGATTATATGCTGCACATTTGGACTGTCGAAGGATTCTTCCCTTCGCTAAAATGTATGTTCGTTGGTTGAAACTTAACCCCTTCCCACCGCAATTTTCAATTAGTTTTTTTTTTTTTTTTTTTTTTTTTTTATATATTTGACGCCCTGTCTTTCAAATCCCATAATCTCTTTATTTTCCATTCACAGAGCAGCATGTGGCCTTAATGTTTGCGGGACAAATTGTACCATTTATCGTGCTGTATGATGTACTAGGAAGCTGGAAACAATAAATCCGTAAACTAAGATATTGGGTCCTGCTCACTTTTGGGGTTTGCTATTACTTTATTTTATTGGTTCAGACGGTCAAACTTTTTCTAGATGTCGCATTGCAGGTCACATTTCTATTTGCATTGTGATCCATTTTTCTTGGTCTATGATTAGATGATGTAGAATCATTAGATTAAAATGTGGTTCGGGTGGCAATTAAAAGGAATTTTGGTACTGCCTGAAGTGAAAGAACAGGAAGATAACTCACCAAATTTCAGTAAGGAGAACCCCCTCTCTCTATTATTACTATTACTTTTGTTTTATAATGAAGTACCTCGAGACTGAAGCCCCACGTTGCGATAACACCTTGGAGATACACCCATACTCATGATGATTTTACAGCTGGTAAAGGACCCAAATAAGATTGAAGAGCAAGTACAGTAAATCAAGTGAATAAAATTGAAACAGAGAAGCCAACCTTCTCATGGGATACTGATCATCTTGGAAGTCATGAAAGAAGATGATAACGCTGAAGCACCACATTGCGAAAAAACGCAAGTTTTTCGGCAAAGTGGAAAAAAAAGTGGTAGGAAACCACTGCGTTTTAGTTTTTCTGGATAATCCCAGCCAAACATTGCAGGGAAAAAACAAACAAAAAAAAAAAACCTGCAGTGGTTTACAAAAATCTCAGCATGTTAGGTATACCTTCAGAAATTGACACATTTTCTGTATGGGTATAATAGGGGCAGAAACACTGTAGAAAAAAAATGCAATGAAAAATGCTGAGCAAGAAAATAAAGTGTGATGCGTTTCCGCAGCTTTTTTTTTGCTATGCTTCACTACATGGATCCTTAGCTTTAGAGAGGATCTTTAAATACCTCTTTAATATTTTGTCCTATTTAAGTGAAGCATATCATGGCAACAGCTCTGCTGTATTAGAAGTCAAAAATACACAAGGAAAGTCAGCAAATATAATGTAAAAAAGGATGCAGAGTTATCTGTAACAATATAGGAAAGACATCCTACCGGTAGGGTCCTGCTACACATCATCTACACTTCTGTTAACCTTTCAGTATATATTTGATGGCCTTATGAGAAAGGCAGTTTGGCATGGGTGGAATTGCATGAATGTAATACAGCATGATGATCATGTAATCTTCCTTACTATGTAAAGTGACCCTGAGATGTTCTAATATGTGGGCTGCTCTAAGGATGAGGAAGATAGAAGGTCACATTATTGTCTATTCAATGCACCCCACTTGCCTTAGGACAGATTTCTACAGGATAAAGTGGATGTGGCCATTATGATATACCCCAATATTTAATTCCTAGAAATAAATTAATTTGATAATTAAAGTCATTTAGGATTTTTATTTTATAATAATGTTATTTCTTTATGGTTTATATTGTCAGAGAACCCCCTTTTTTATACAAGTGTAAATATATAATATATGGGTCCATTGCAATGGCTCTTAGGGGGTAAATGGCAGTCAATAGGAGAGTACTTTTTTTAAGCCCTGAATTTATCCCCATTTACGCTACCTCTGTTGCCAAAGATGCTGACCATTTTAGCACTCCCCATCATTTTCTATTCTTATAAACACCTGTAGAATAGTGAAAAGTATAAGAGACTGCCAGTTCATTGTAGGTAGTGAATCTGGAACAATTGAGATAGAAATCATACCTCTGTTTAGCTCATGATGTGCACAGTGGCTAAAGCCTTGACAGAGATATTGTAGGCTTTTTACTGTTTTAGCTATAACTGCCCTGTTAACCAAGTCTGTCTCACATGAATCCTTTGCAGGCAGATGGCTTTACTAAGTCTTTAATGTGGGAAGTGTAGACATTCGCTTTAATACATACTAGAACATTTCTAAGTTATAATAATTTATATAGTTAATAGAATCTGTAAAGATATATTCCAAGGTCATTCATACCACGCCAGTGACCAAAACAAATCACTATTGAATAATGTAAAGAGTGCAGCGAACAAGCATAGTAAGTGGAACCTAAATGTCTCTTCCTTTAGTTACTTTTGGTATTACCACTGCTTATATAAGCCACAATCATGGAGAGAAATAAATAAATAAATAGATAAAAAACACAAAAAGAGGAGTAGTAAATATATGCACTTACCATGTGACCCGTATACCAGTACAAGCAGGAACCCTTCAAAACTGCCCAAATCTTTTTCCACTTGTTGCCAATAAATAATTTCTCTTTTTTCTTATACATCCATCCCTGACAATCTGCATCCCCCAGTTCTTTACATGAGATTCTTCTGCGACTCATTTTAAATATACTGACTGTGCAATAAAGCAGAAAACCAATAAGGAATACAAATGCATACAATAAATATTACATAGTGAGTGCATACTGTCAAACATAAATGTTGAAAAAGGAAGAACCTACCACATTATACTAAAAGAAGACATAGTATCCAAGTCACAAACTATATATTTGTTATATTCATTATTATATCTTTATGGAGCAAACAGTATGAACATTACTTAAAAATATAGACTTGCCATGTATAGGGAATGCTAAAAACATATGACAAATAAAACTGGAATGAAGAATTGGTTATCTGTTTTATATACATAGCTTTATCTCTGAGCAACAAACTACCCACAGGCAAATTCTGCACAAATGAGAAGACATCACAGCGGAACCTTACCTCTAGATTTCTTTCTTTGCTTTGACCGCAAGGAAACCTGCAGGAAATGGACAGAGGAAAGCAAAGAAAGGAAATTTCTTATTGTGCTTGTTATGGAAGAGGCAGGAGTTGAAAGAATAGGAGGGTCTATGAGAAGGACAGACTATGCTGCATTCACGTCCACAGACAAATGAGGAAGCTACACATAAATGCTTCAGTTTCAGTTCATGTCGATTTCTTGATGAATCAGACATTCTGAGGGCTGATATTTTAATGAGAAGTTGATCTGCCATGAAATCCATCAAGTTTCGAGTTTGCTTCTAGATATATATATCTAGTGTGTTCAGTGTATCAGATTATATAACTATACATCTAATGAAAATATGCTAGAGATCCTACTAGATGTCAGGAGATGATCAACTATGAAGGGAAGGGGTTAAATAAATAAAGTGCTTCTTTTAGCAGCCATTATGTTCCTCAAAGCAAACCTATTTTGTGGTTCAAGATAATTTTAGAACATGCATTTTTTTTTTTCTTTTAGGGAAGTGAAAGCGAGTTGTTTATTGGTATGAAAGTCTTTACAGCAGTAATTTCATTGCATGGGGGTTAAGTACATGGATGGATAGCTGTTAAACTGGTAATTCATGGGAAGATTCCCCCCAAATCATGTCAGGAAGAAGAACCTTTCTCTATGACCGTTGCCTTAGCTGAAGGTCCATTGGAAAGCATGTTGACATCATTGATAAAATATAGGAGTTGGTGGGCAGATTAATAAATAGTCTTTTGGGGAAAATATTTTGTATAGATTATATATAATTAAATATCTATTTGTGCAGAGCTTGTTTTTATGGGCTGGTTCAAATGGAGCAAAATGGTGTGGATTTTGATGCAGAATCCTCCTCAAAAAAGCAGGATTTTCTGCTAGTGGAAAAAAGAAGCGAAATGACCTTTCTGCTGGCGGATTCCGCCTGAAAAAAAAACAGGAGTTAATGGGAGGCAGAGAAACTGCCAGTGGTTTTTGGCAAAATCGCTTTTTTTTTTTTTTTTTTTTTTTTTTTTAAAGGTCCATGGGGTCATGACATCGCCAGAACCACTGGGTTCATCATCGGAGATCCTCTGACAGTTAAGTAAATTACAACTTCCTGCACAGCCCCTTAGTGGAGTCCTATGTAAGAGTGTGCATAAAAAGGTACTAGTAGCGGTCAAAGATTGCGTAGAACTGCCCACATGACGACTAAATTCAGAAGGAACAGAAATAAAATGTAAGTTTTCCCACATAAAATATCCTCTCCATACAGATTTTAAATATATGTACAATGTGACTCTCTGAATGGCACTTCCACTAATAGATGAAAGTAGGATATTCCTTCCTGTGCATACTGTATTTCATTCGCAAGCAGAACAAACTATTTTGGTGCCCTTGTTAACCGGTTAAGGACCGCTGGCCGTAAATTTACGGCCAGCAGTCCTGGTCTCTAAGACCAGCCGATAGTAAATTTACGGCCGGTCTTCAGAGACTCACTAGGCAGGGGGTGGGGCGGGGGGAGGGCAGGGGTTAGGTGTTACTGACACCTAAAAACCCCCTCAACAATGTTCAGTCGGACTCAGTTCCGACTGAACGTTTTAACCCTTTCGATCCTGCCGTGAAACATCACGGCGCGATCGAAAGGGATCCGCCGCAGATTGAAGGTGATCGGCACCCCCCGCGGCGAGATCGGGGGGTGCCGATGTCAGTAGAAGGTAGTCTGGGGTCTGGCCAGTGACCCCAGACTACCGGAGCCCCCACATACCTGGTTGATCCTGCCGACCGATGGAGGAAGTGAGCGATGTGTCTCACTTCCTCTGCAGCTTGCAGGACACGAGCAGGCTCATGTCCTGCTCGTGTCTTGCAAGCTACTATACAGAATCAGTTGGTGCTTTCATCAAAGCATCAACTGATTCAAGTGTCCTAAATGGACACATGAAAAAGTTAAAAAAAAAAAAAAAAAGTTAAAAAAAATAAAGTGTATGAAAAAAGTAATAAAGTTATAAAGCCCAAAAATCCCTTTTTCTCTATACAAAATTATATAAAAAAAGTACTAAAAATTAATAAAAACAATGCATATTTGGTATCGCCGCGTCCGTAACAACCTGTACAATAAAACTGAAATAATATTTAATGTATACGGTGTACATCTGAAAAAAAAAACGGAAAAAACCCGCCGGAAGTAATGATTTTTCACCATATCACCTTACAAAATATGCTATAAAAAGTGATCAAAAAATCATATGCACCCCACAACAGTACCAATAAAAAGCGCAGGTTGTCCCGCAAAAAATAAGCCCTCAACCAACACTGTCAACCGAAAAATAAAAATGTTACGCCTCTCAGAAGATGGCGATGCAAAAATCACTGATTTATGTCCCCAAATGTGTTTTTATTCTACAGAATTAGTATCGCATAAAAAAATACTATAAATGAGGTATCGCCGTAACCGTACTGACCCACAGAATAAAGGCTACATGTTACTGTACGCTGCATGGCGCAAAATTTAAAGGGTACAACTCAATGCCAGGATTGATTTTTTTTTTTTTTAAATCCAGCAAGAAAGAGTTAATAAAATGTATTCAGTATGTTGTAGGCACCCAAAAATGGTGTCATTACAAAATACATCTCATCCCGCAAACAACAAGCCCTTATATGGCCACGTCACCAAAAGAATAAAGAAAATATAGCATCTACCAATGTGTAGACAAAAAAACCCAAAATCGCCAAATTATTAGAATACAACTGGGTGCGTCAGGAAGGGAATATATAAGCTGTGTGAGCGGATATCAGCTGACACCCCAGATTTACAGCTTATGAGGGAACAGACACCAGAAGTGACCCCCAAAGTGACCCCCAGAGTGACTCCCCCAATCATAGGAGCTACTGGGACATAGTAGGGAATTTGGTGTCTGCAATGTTTTCCGCACCGCTTATATATTCCCTCTTCGCCATCCGCCGTGCAGTCACGTCTGGGATACTAATACTCACTACACCCCCTGAGAAATTCTTTGAGGGGTGCAGTTTTCAAAATGGGGTCACTCCTTTGGGGAATCCACTTTTCTGGTACCTTACAGGCTCTACAAACATGACATGGCGTCCAGATACCAAACATCTGAATCTGTACTCCAAAAGCCTCATCGCGCTCCTTCCCTTCTGCGCCCTGCTGTGTGCCCAAACTGCAGTTTATGCCACATGTATGCCACATGTATGACACTGGTGTACCCCGGATAACGGACGTAATGTCATATGTGGGAATAAACTGATATTAGGGCACAGCCAGACACAGAAGGGAAGAAGGGTTATTGGGTTTTTGGAGCGCAGACGGTTTGGTTTTTGGATGCCATGACACTTTTGCACAGCTGAAACGCCAGTAAAATGGAATCCCCTGATATGTGACCTTATTTTGGAAACTACACCCCTGAAGGATTTATCCAGGGGTACAGACAGCATTTTTAACCCCCAAGTTTTGCTATAACTTATTATCCATAAATGAATACGAAGCGGATTGTGAGAGGTGAAAATGACCATTTTTCCAGGAACCCGTCATTTCAGTGCGTAATATGTTGTGTCCGACTTGTATCAGAGATGAACGCTCTGAAAGCTGTTGTGCCCGGGATACCACCCGCTTACCAGTTTTTGGAGTGTCTCTGCTGACATAAGTTGGGCACAACATATCGGGTACTGAAATGGCGAATCTCTGGAAATTTTTCATTTTTAACTTCTCATTATCAGTTGCGATTTCATTTCTGGAAACTAAATAAATGCAACACTCAAGGGTTAAAAATTCTCGCTACTCCATTTGATAAATCCCATCAGTGGGCTAGTGTCCAAAATAGGGTGACATGTCTGCGGATTCCACTTTATTGACAATTCAGGGGCTTTGCAAAAGTGACGTCCAAAAACCAAACTGTGCTCCAGAAACCAAAATAGCGCTCCTTCCCTTCTGCGCCCTGCTGTGTGCCCAAACTGCAGTTTATGACATATGTATGACACTGGTGTACCCGGGATAACGGACGTAATGTCATATGTGGGTATAAACTGATATTAGGGCACATGTATGACACTGGTGTACCCGGGATAACGTACGTAATGTCATAAGTGGTTATAAACTGATATTAGGGCACAGACGGACACAGAAGGGTTATTGGGTTTTTGGAGCACAGATGGTTTGGTTTTTGGATGCCATGACACTTTTGCAGAGACCCTAAACTTTCCCCTACAAAATGGGGTTTACAGTTACCTCCAGGTCTCTCCAAAAGGAACATGGCCCCCAGAAAGTCCCTCTAAATCTGTACCCCAAAAGCTAAAAAGCGCAGTGCTCCTTCCCTTCTGAGCCCTGCTGTGTACCCAAGCAGCAGTTTACACCCACATATATATTTTTTTGCCCCTCGGGATGGCCCCTTAATAGTTTTAGGAGTGCAGGTCTCTGACAACACAAAGTGGGTGCAACGTATTGGGCACCGAAATGGCATATTTCTTTCAAAATTTCAATTTTCATTTTGGACATTCATTTTTTGGAAGCATTTTAGGCACAAAATGATAATACCCCTTGATTCATTCCATGACAGGTGTAGTTTATAAAATGGGGTCACTTTTGAGGGGTTTCCATTGTATTGATACTTTAGGGGCTCAGCAAATGTGACATGGCCCCTCAAAACTATTCCAGCCACATCTGCCCTCCAAAATCCAAATACCTCTCTTTCCATTCTGAGCCTCACCATGTACCCATACAGCAGATTATGGCCACATATGGGATATTGCCGTGTTCAGGAGAAAATTTGTAACAAACTGTGGGGGGCTTTTAATTCTTTAACTACTTGCAAAATTAAAAATATGGCGCTAAATGGACGATACATTGTGAAAAAAAAGAAATTTTTCATTTTTACGTCCCAATGTTAATAAAATCTGTGAAACAGCTGTGAGGCCAAAATGCTCACCAAACCCCTAGATAAATTCTATGAGGGGTGTAGTTTCCAAAATGGGGTCACTTTTAGGGGGTTTCCACTATATTGATATTTTAGGGGCTCTGCAAATGCGACATGGGACTTGAAAAATATTCCAGCAAAATCTGTCCTTCAAAAGCCAAATAGCGCTCTTTCCATTCTGAGCCCCGCCATGTTCCCATACAGCAGATTATTACCACATATGGGGCATTTCCGTGTTCAGGAGAAATTGTTTAACGAACTTTATGGAGCTTTTTTCCCCTTTATCCTCTTGTGAAAATGAAAAATTTGGGGCTAAATTGACAGTTTATTGGAAAAAAAGTAATTTTTCATTTTCATGCCCCAATGTTAATAAAATCTGTGAAACAGCTGTAGGGTCAAAATGCTCACTATGCCCTTTCATATGTTCTGTGGGGGGTGTAGTTTCCAAAATGGGGTCACTTTTAGGGGGTTTCCACTGTATTGGTACTCTAGGGGCTCTGCTAATGCGACATGGCACCTAAAAATAATTCCAGCAAAATCTGCCATCCAAAAGCAAAATAGCGCTCCTTCCATTCTGAACCCCGCAATGTACCCATACAGCATACTATGGCCACATATGGGGTATTGCCGTGTTCAGGAGAAATTGTTTAACAAACTGTGGGGGGCTTTTACTCCTTTATCCCCTTGTGAAAATTAAAACTTTGGGGATAAAGTGACATTTTAGTAATTTTTCATTTACACATCCCAACGTTAGTAAAATCTGTGGAACAACTGTAGGGTCAAAATGCTGACTATACCCCTTGATGAATTCTGTGAGGGGTGTAGATTCTAAAATGGGGTCACTTTTGGAGGGTTTCCATTGTTTTGGTACTCTAGGGGCTCTGCAAATGAGGCATGGTGCCTGAAAATTATTCCAGCAAAATCTGCTGTTCACACACCCAGTGTCGCTCCTTCCCTTCCATGCACTGCTGTGTACCCAAAAATCAGTTTACGCCCACATGTGGGGTATTTCTGTGTACGGGAGAAATTGCATAACAAAATGTGAGATGCATTTTCTCCTTTAACCCTTTGTGAATGTGTTAATTTTAGGTCTAAATGAATGTATTAATGAAAAAAAATGAAATGTCTAAATTTCACTTCCATATTATGTTTATTCTTATGAAAAACTTAAAGGGTTAACAAACATCCCAAATGCTGTTTTGAATAATTTGAGGGGTGTAGTTTTGAAAATGGGGTGATTTATGGGGGTTTCTATTATATAGGCCTTTATAATTCCTTACAGAACTGAAGCGGTCCCTAAAAAATTGGTTTGGAGAATTTTCTTGCAAATCTAGAAAATCGCTGTTACACTTGTAAGCCTTGTAACGTCCAAAATAAATTAAAAGACAATCAAAAGATGATGCCAATATAAAGCAGAGATATGGGAGATAATATTTATTCATGTATTTGGGTGGTATGACTATCTGCCTGAAAAGCAGAGAATTTCACATTTTGAAAATTGCAATTTTTTCCAAATTTCCTAGTTTTTTTTATAAATAAATACAAAAATATTGATTAATATTTACCACTAACATGAAGTATAATGTGTTACGAAAAAAACAATCTCAAAATCATTTGTGTAAGTTAAACCGTCTCAAAGTTATTGCCATTTAAAGTGACATGTCAGTTTTGAAAAAAAAGGCCTGGTCTTTAACATACTTTTGGGCCTGGTCCTTAACCGGTTAAATAAGGGAAATGCCCCTCACCCACCATGCACTTCTAAAATCTATTCAAAATTCAGTATGATGGAGGAAGCATTCTAATTTGGCACTGTTAGTCTCAAGCATCAAAGTGGACTACAGATGCCCCAGCACTTGGCAGAAATAGCACAGTACAGAAAAATAATTGAAGTTTTTTTCACATCTCACATACAGTATATTGCCCAACATACATTATAATGCTCCCTTCGTTGTCTCCCCACAGTAAAATGCTTTCTAACTGTTTGACCCGCTTAGTGCTTTCCATGTAGTATATGCACTCTACACAATATAATGCTCCCTTAGTGGCTCCTGCACACAGTAGAAGCCATCTTTATGGATCCCAAACAGTAGAATACCTCTTTAGTGGTTGCCACACAATGTAATACACCTATAATGGTATCCACACAGTATAGTGCTCCCCACAGTCTACTGTTCCCTTAGTGCCCCCAAACATACAGTATAATGACCATACACAATATAATGCTCCTTTGACAGGTTCATGTACATTATAACCCCTTTAACACTCACCAACCACAGTACATGTCCCTTATTGGCCCCCCTCAGTATAATGCCTCTACACAATAAAATGCTCCACAACTCTCTTGATATGATCCTTCCACCAGTTTTCAATCCAATTGCAAACTATTTTCCAATCAAAAAAAAAAAAAAAAAACGACTTGATTTTACCCATGAAACATCTCTGAAGAACAGTGTTAAAAGCCTTTGCAAGGTCCAGGAACACTATATCCACAGCTTCCCCTCTGTCCAGACATCTACTCACCTTTTCATCAAGCAAAGATCTAGAGTCCTTTCTGTAAATAAGCAACACATCTGCCTGTTGCCAGTCTATTGGCACTATACAACAATGACTGGATTGGACTGAGTTTTTTAAGTACTTGTGGGTGTACTTCATCTTGACCTGGAGTCTTGCTCACATTTATTTTGTTTAGCTTGTCTTGGACCATTTCTATGTATACCTAGTTTAGTATATTGGTTGATGTATTACCAGCATCAACTACTCCTTGTTGTTCTGTATATACAGAGCTAAAGAACCCATTTAGTAGCTCTGCTTTTTCTTGATCCCTGGTGACCAACTCTCCATTACCATTATTTAGGGAACCTACTTGTAATAACCCCCTTTTTTTTGCATTATATATTTATGGCCTCATAGATGTGTGGTATTATAGGCCATTAGAAAGTGGACAGTGCACTGAATTCAGCATAGTCAGTTTTCCCTTTATGCGCCCCAGTGCTGGAGATATCGGTGGCGTTAATTTCGGTTCCGATATCTCCTCACCGCCAGAAGAGCGGGCCTTACGGCCTAGTATTGTTGGCATTTGTGGGCTGTGAGGAACACCTCCCCCCCCCCCAGATAGTACTCTTCCATAGACTTGTACTGTTGGGGGAGTGGGGAAAGGCATTCCTCACCGCCCAATGAGGATACTGAGGTGTAAGGCCCTCCTTTCTGACAGTGGGGAAATATTGTGTTGAAACTAACAGCACAGATATCTCCAGCCCCAAGATGCATACCTGGAGAGTTGACAGTGTGCTGAATTCACAGTGGTATATAATACCGCACATCTATGAGGGCATGAAAGGTCCTCTTAAAAGAATTTTTAGGGTTCGTTTTGCTTTCCTTAACCAGCAACCTTTCAGGGCTCGTTCACATCTGCGCCCCGGTCTCAGTTTTGCAGGTTTCCGTTTCCTGCCCGAAACTGGGTAGGAGACGGAAACCTACAGTCATTTTTCAAACCCATTCATTTGAAAGGGTTTGGACAGTGTCCGGCCGTGAGCGCCTGTGAGCTTTTTGTGCTCTCCGCAGCAAAAACTTTTTTTTTAACCGGACACAAAGTTGGACATGCAGGAATTTGTGTCCGGTTTAAAAAAACAAAACACAGTTTCACCAAGGAGAGCACAAAAAGCTCACCGGCGCTCATGGCTGGACACAGTCTGCCAGGTTTCCATCTTCTGTTGGCAGAAGATGGGAACCTGAAAACAGAGATCGGGCACTGGTGTGAACCCAGCCTCATTATGTATTTTAGCTGCTTTTAATTTCTTTTTGACTATCATTTCAACTATTAGTGAGAGCAGTATCCAGTATAGCTGCCATTTTTGACACTGATATCTTCACATCATCACCCATCTTGGCAATTTTATTTTAATGAGCAGAAGGAGGAGTGACCTATCTTTTATTCCACCCATTTTCTCTCTATTCACCCAGCTCTTTGCCTTGTCTTCCTAATGTCCCTTCAACTCTCCATTCTCCATATCTAACTTACTGACTACTTGCTCAGTGAGAAGCTTGCTCCTCTCAAGATTGTCAGTCACCCTCAGCATTGCATTCTGCTCTTAAGATCTCTAATTTGAGATTCCAGATGGACAACAATGCTCATATCTGTCACAGCAGTATTCACCCTGGAACTCTTGCTCCAGTAGTGCACACATGTAACATACAGTGCACTGATGCAGTAAATGTCTAATCTTGCTAGCCATTATCCAAATCACAATAAACAGTAAAGTATTACCTTTCTGTTACTTACAGCTATGTTTATGCCTGATCTTCAACTCCATTTCATGAGTAGCAGTGGAGCCAGCCCCAGCAGTGAGTCTTTGGCTTCTATTTAAAGCACCTGGCACAAAGACCCCTCCCCTCAATTATGTGCAAAGCAAAGGAAAAAAGGCTTTTAAATAGTGTCAGTAATTCTAACACAAACTGCACAAAGCAAAGAAACTAGGTATACTCAATGTATAATCACCTAGACAGATAAATAACATTCAACACAAGAAACTCTGCTTTTAACTCCACTTAGTCAGCAGCCACTTAGCAAAGAAAGGCCAGGTGTAAAAAAACAAAAAAAAACAACTGAAACTGACCTGTCAATAAAAACAGCAGGCAGTTTGGTAGTTTACCCATACCTCCCAACTTTTAAAGGACACAAAGAGGGACAAAATGTGGGTGAGTTATGTGGCAAATTTAGCTCTTCCCATTTCTAAATTGACTCCACCAATTCCCATCCATTTATCTTTGGGTACACCCTGCACCCCACATCTCCTCCCCCACAGTACCCCCATGCACCCTACATCTCCCCCTACAATACAGCCATGCAACCCACAACTCTCTCCCCACAGTACAGCTTATACTTTACATCCCCCACAGTACAGCCATGCACCCACATCTCCTCCCCACCTAGTACACTCATGCATACCACATCACACACACACACACACACACACACACACTGTACACCCTGGACACCACATCTCTCCCCCCACACAGTACACCCTGCACCCCATATCTCTCCCCCCACACAGTACACCCTGCACCCCATATCTTTCCTCCTCACACAGTCCACCCTGCACACCACATCTGTACATCTTCTTACTCTGCACAGGATACAACTTTTCTTCATGTAGAAGGATCTTCTTACAAGCAAAGACATGCCTACCTAGTCACATGACTTAGAGAATGTCATGTGACTGATGTCAGAAGGTCCTTACTGAGTATAGTATTTAGCCTTTACCCTGGCATAACAGCAATGGTTTGGAGCAAAGTTTGTTATTGAGCAAAACACTTCAGGGATATAGCAGGACAAGCCATTTGGGATGGCAGAACAGCAGTGTAAAATCTGGACTATCCCGCCGGATCTGGGATGGTTGGGAACTATAGTTTACCAACCAGGCGGCATTTCCGGCAAAGCTGGTGTTTCCCTTCTCCTTTATTTTTACTGTGCTCAGGCCACATGCCCTGCTTGCCCCATCTATAACCCCCTCACAGGAGTTACTAATGGTTATTTGGCCATAAGAGTGCCTTCCATGTTATGATTGTTTGTATTTGTTGCCTGTGCTAGTAGTAGCAACCTGTTACTGCTAGCGCAGGCTTCAGGCCTGTATGGTAATGTCCCAGACATGACAGGCCCGAAGCCTGCTAGGATTAACATCAGATCCCAGAGAGGTGAGTAAAACTGTTTACTATGTTCCCTCACCTCCCCTGATTATTATACTAAAGGGTCTGAAAATACCCCTGAGTATAATAATAGTTCATGGGTGGGTCACTGTGGGGCATAATAGAGGTTGCAGGGTCCACTGTGGCTCCTATAACCTCTATTATGCCCCACAGAGACCCCCCCTACAACCTTTATTATGCTCCAAAGTCTATTGTGCCACTGTGGGACATAATATAGGCTGCAGTGGCCACTGTGGAGAATTGAGGAGTCAGATGTCTGTGTGTAAACTTTACAGAGTCAAGTATAGCTGGAAAAAGTGGTCACGGCGGTCCAAAGGGAAGAGACGGGAAATGTGGGAAGACGTCCTCCTGTAAGTATTACTGCACAAAATATTATTGCATTGTATTCACTGTAATGTTACCACTAGCACCCTCCCCCCCCCTTCCCGCTGCCGGAGGTGAACAATCAAAAGGTGAACATCGCACCCTCTCCAGTATTGAGTAATCCGCCTCAGGCATCAGAGAGGCTAGGTTCACCTCTGGTAGTGCCCTAAGCAGTCACTTACAACTGCCTACCCTTTGTCCTGACCTTGCCAATAAGGCTAGGTGCACACCTGTGCCTGCTTCATGTTAGGGGGTCCGTTGCCAAATCTGCTTGAAAATTGCCGAGATAAAATTACTGCAAGCAGGATTTTTCTCTCTGGATTTTTTTGGGTGGAAACTAGGCAGAAACCCGGCAGACCCCATTATAGTCTATGGGGTCCACAGTTAACTGCTTTTTAAGCGGATTAGGTTTCCGTTCTTCAGATCCCCAAGCACAGTGGCAATTGACTTTTTTTTAGGCGTTTTTTTAACTAGTTAGCTGTTTTTGACCAACTTATAAAACTGACCTTATTTGTGTACTATTAGCTGCATCAGGAGCGCGCATGCAAGGCCAGTGGCATAGAAGTGACGTCATCTCACCGCTGGCTTTGCATATGAACCCCGCTCACGAATTGATGCAAGAAAACCAGGAAGAAAGAAGAGTTTACAGCAGTGAAGTCAAGTGAGTAAGGGACATGGGAATACCCGTTTGAGGGCCTCGCGCTTCTAACCCGTACCTCCCAACTTTTGAAGACTAGAAAGAGGGAATAACATAAAATAAAAATTGGCTCTGCCCATTTTTATGTTGACTCCGCCCATTCTCATTCATTTTTCATGTGCTCCCACACAGTATAATCCTCCTACAGTCACCCGTAAATAATATGTCCCCCTCCATCTCTCCCCCAGTTTCATATACACCCTTCATCTGCCCCTAGTTTCATGTTCCCCCCTCCATCTCTGTCCCCAGTTTCATGTCCCCCTGTTTCTGCCCAGTTTCATGCCATTCTCCCCCCTTCATCTGCCCACAGTTTCATGTCCCCACGTCTCTGTCTCAGTGTCATGCTGTTCTCTCCCCTTCATCTGCCCCAGTGTCATGCCGTTCCCCCCCTTCATCTGCCCCAGTGTCATGCCGTTCCCCCCCTTCATCTGCCCCAGTGTCATGCCGTTCTCCCCTCCTTCATCTGCCCCAGTGTCATGCCGTTCCCCCCCTCCTTCATCTGCCCCCAGTTTCATGGGCCCCCTACATTATGTTCCACCTTAATGTTTAACACAAAAAAACACTTACTCTCACCTTCCAACACTCCCCGCCGCTCTCTCCCTCATACACATAGTTGTAGGTGCGATGTGACGTCATCACATCGCGGCTACAAATGCTGGAGCGCAGCGTTAAAGCAGGAGCTGAGCTGTAATAGCTCCTGCTTTAAACGCCTATGTATTCAGCTCATCAGCCCTCCCTCTGCTCACAGTGCTTGTCCATAGACGAGTGTTATCAGGAGAGGGAGGGGGCGTTCCTCCCCGCTCACACTGTACAGCACGATAGGCGCTGCTGGGCAGAAGGGCGTCCCTGGCTAAGTGTCAGAAACGCCCTTCTGACTGTAAAGAGCTACAGTACCGGGACCGATAGCGCTTTACCCGGGGCACAGATCGGGAAAGCCGACAGTGCGCTGAAATCAGCGCACTGTCAGCTTTCCAGCAGTATATAAAACTGCCTGTGCCCAATCTGATGAAAGGTCCTCTTTAAATGACAGCTGTTAAAGGGAACAATTGGTATACAGTTATATAACAAATTGTGTTCAATTCAATAGCATCCATGAATACAATCACATATAGATATCGCCCTCTAGAGACAGCGATTACCTGACAGAACTTTCACATTTACCTCTGTGGAGAGGATTTATTGTATATAACAAAAGCAGATCAAAGACATGGGGCATGGCTATGTCTACCATTATGTAGTATCCCCTGTTTTTTCTACAGCAATCTGTAAATGTCTGGGAATTAGGGAGAACAATTGCTGGAGTTTTGGAAGAGTAATGCTATCTTGTTTTTGTCTGATGTAGGATTCAATCAGCTCAACAGCCCTGGGTCAGGCTGTTATGGCTGTAATGTTTTCTATTAGTCAAAGACAGGCAGACCAGATCTGCAACCAACCTCTTCTTCTGCAAAGTCATGCTATGGATGCCGTATATGGTTTAGCAAAATCTTGCTGAAATATGTAAGGCTTTCTTCAAATGAGAAGTTGTCTAGATGGGAGCATATATTATCCTTATGTGGGGAATCGCTGAGGTAGATGCTTGTAGCAGTGCATTGGCAAAGGCACAAACAAACAAAAACCAAAAAAACCTTCTCGGCTGAGAACTAACTAAACATAGGACAACTTTTCCCTGTCTATACAGGAGGCTTGGTAACAACAGTGGGTGGCACAGTACCTGCTTTGTAGGTTTGGTCTGGACAGGTCAGCTCTGTCAGTGTGGTGCCACACACCTAGTCTTCACACAGAGACTAATATCAGGCCTTGATTACCCAACTGACCTCCCTGGTGTGGGTCTTACCATACACCCTTTAGGTGGCTGGCTGGAATGTACCTGTCCTCCCAAACCACACCCTTCACTCTCTCACACTTATTATATTCTTAATCCTCTATATATTACTCCTTCCAGGATGCCCAAGCTACCCAAACCAAAAGCACTTATACAACTACATACCATCAGAGATGCAGGCTTTTGAACTATGCACTGGATAGTTCCTCTCCACAGGACACACATCTATGGTTTCTATGAAGAATTTCAGATTTTGATTCATCTGACCACAAAATGGTTTTCTATTTTGCCTCAGTTCATTTACAGGTATTTTGTCTCATAGAAAATGGCAGCATTGTTGATATATGGCTTCTTCTTTACAGCTTTAACTTGTATTTGTGGCTTGCAGAGCGAGCTGTAATCACAGAGAATGTTTTCTTGTAATATACTTGAGCTTATGCATTAATGCCTGCTTTTAATGCAGTGCTGCCTGAGGGCCTGAAGATCACAAGTATTCAATGTTGACAGTTTGCTTTGTCCCATGTGTTCATGGCTTTCTCCAGATTCTCTAACTCTTTTTATAATAATATGTACTGGGGTATTCAAGGTCTTTGCAATTTTAGGGTGCATGCACACTACGTAACGCCGGGCGTGTATGAGAGCCGTACACGCCGGCGTTACAGCAGGGCTGCCGAACACTTCCCATTCACTTCAATGGGAGCGCTCGTAAACGCCGCTGTTACGAGCACTCCCATTGAAGTGAATGGGAAGTGTTCGGCAGCCCTGCTGTAACGCCGGCGTGTACGGCTCTCATACACGCCCGGCGTTACGTAGTGTGCATACACCCTTACATTGAATATTTTTAGACACAGCTTTCACAGTTTTGGTGACGCTAGGTTCACACTAGCGTTCGGGTCTCCGTTCTGTGGTTTCCGTCTTCTGCATGCATGAAACCTGTCAGAGCGGGTACGGCTGTGAGTGGCGGTGAGCATTATATGCTCTCCGCCACGAAACTGTTTTTTTAAAATTGGACACAGAGTCGGACATGCAGTACTCTGTGTCCGATTTAAAAAAAAACGGTTTCGCGGCGGACAGTATAAAACGCTCACCGGGGCTCATGGCCGGACATCTTTCAAACCCATTCAAATGAATGGGTGAGAAAGAGTCCTGCAGGATTCCATCTCCTGCCTCTGTTTTGTGCAGGAAACGGAAACCTTCAGAACGGAGACCGGGCGCAGATGTGAATGAGCCCTGAGCCTCTGAGAGTTCTGAGTTTGTTCTGAGAGACTGTCTTTCTAACATGCTATTTCTTTTTTATAAAGCCACGTGACTTAGTCGAAAATTGCCCCGCCAGCTCTTTTTCACCACTTTCTTTTCCAGCCTTTTAATAACCCTCTCTTAACTTTTTTGTGAGGTGTCACTGCCATCAGCTTCTACATGAATTATTTTTTTTAAATGCGTTCAACTTCTGATATGCATTCTATATTCTATTGTGAATAAAATATGGTTATATAAGATTTCAGACAGCATTCCTTATTACATACAGTAATTCATTTGGAATTGGGGTTGCAGATTTATAATAGATTTGTAATTCCTGCTAGAGATTTGCTGGTAAATATATCCTACCATTTAAAAGTTAGGATTGGCCTATTCAGTCCATGTTTTTACGTATACTTATTTTCTATATTGTGGATTTACATTGAATACATAAAAACTGTAAGGGAAGACATATAATTAATCAGTAAATAGTACGCATTAGAACACTTGAATAGGGTTAAACTCTGTATAGAACTGATTACCAGTCCTACCTGTGCACAACATAGCTGGCGTTAAACGCACTGTGAAGGCAAGAAATTTCACAAATTAACTCTTGACAAGGGATACTTGGAAAAACATTCTAGGTAACCCCTAGAATGGCTGGCCAATGCATTCCTATGGGAATGCAGAGACTTAGCAGTGCTGAGCCAGTTCTGCTCAACTACACCGTGTGCCGGTCAGCCCATCTGATGTAGCAGAGCCGAGGGTGCACTAGAACCCTTATGCACCCTCGGCTCTGCTACATCAGATGTAGCAGAGCCGAGTGTGCATAAGGGTTCTAGTGCACCCTCGGCTCTGCTACATCTGATGTAGCAGAGCCGAGTGTGCACACTCGGCTCTGCTATATCAGATGGGCTGCCCGGCACACGGTGTAGTTGAGCAGAACTGGCTCAGCACTGCTAAGTCTCTGCATACCCATAGGAATGCATTGGCCAGCCTTCGGCCAATCAGCGCTGGCTCTGCCGGAGGAGGCGGAGTCTAAGGTCGGACCTGAATGGAGACTGGTGTGGAGCAATCTTAGACTCCGCCTCCTCCAGCAGAGCCAGCGCTGATTGGTCGAATTCCGTACTCTGGCCAATCAGCGCTGGCCAATGCATTCTATTAGCCCAATGAAGTAGAGCTAAATGTGTGTGCTTAGCTCAACTACGCCGGTGGAGTAGTTGAGCTAAGCACACACATTCAGCTCTACTTCATCGGGCTAATAGAATGCATTGGCCAATCAGCGCTGGCCAATGCATTCTATTAGCGTGAGCTGAGTTTGCACAGGGGTTCCAGTGCACCCTCGGCTCTGCTACATCTGATGTAGCAGAGCCGAGTGTGCACACTCGGCTTTGCTATATCAGATGGGCTGACCGGCACACGGTGTAGTTGAGCAGAACTGGCTCAGCACTGCTAAGTCTCTGCATACCCATAGGAATGCATTGGCCAGCCTTCGGCCAATCAGCGCTGGCTCTGCCGGAGGAGGCGGAGTCTAAGGTCGGACCTGAATGGAGACTGGTGTGGAGCGATCTTAGACTCCGCCTCCTCCAGCAGAGCCAGCGCTGATTGGTCGAATTCCGTACTCTGGCCAATCAGCGCTGTCCAATGCATTCCTATGGGGAAAAGTTAGCTTGCGAAAATCGCAAGCTGACAGGGATTTCCATGAAATAAAGTGACTTTTATGCACCCAGACGTGCTTCCCCTGCTGTCCCAGTGTCATTCCAGGGTGTTGGTATCATTTCCTGGGGTGTCATAGTGGACTTGGTGACCCTCCAGACATGGATTTGGGTTTCCCCCTTAACGAGTATATGTTCCCCATAGACTATAATGGGGTTCGAAACCCGTTCGAACACTCGAACAGTGAGCGGCTGTTCAAATCGAATTTCGAACCTCGAACATTTTAGTGTTCGCTCATCTCTATTAGCTAGGTTGACAGAATTTTTTTTTTTTAAAGTTATGAATTTTTGGAAGGCAGAGAAGGACAATGTGAAAAAAGGCACTAAAAATACAAACTAGCATGCATCCTTAAAACGTTAAAACTAGAGATGAGCGAACACTGTTCGGATCAGCCGATCCGAACAGCACGTTCCCATAGAAATGAATGGAAGCACCTGGCACACAGACTTTGCCTCCGCCTCAGGTTCCGGACCAAAAAACCCTGTGTGAACTTACCCTTAACTAGCAGCAAGATTGAGCAGGAAGTTTATCAACAGGTTAACAGCTAATTCTGGATTACTAGAGAAACTATATCATGCATCATTTTGTTTCATTCCTTAGTTTTTTGGGTTTGGCTTCATCTCCTATTTATGTTGTAGAAAATGATGAGGAAATATAAAACAAATTTCTTACAGGTAATTTTCTTTTCCTTGGATCGTAAAGCAAGAACAATTCTTTCCTAATAAACGTATAGCTACACATTTACATGTATGATTCTTCAGTAATTGGTTCTTACATAATTACCTACTAATGTTTTTATTCGGTCCTAGTAGACGAGAAGAAAATAAACCTATTAGTTTTGTACTGTCTTTTGATTCAAAGAAAGGAAAATTAACAATAAAGCAAATTTGACCTATTTCGCTCCTTGCTGTGATGCACACTGAATTTCACTTATACGGGTATTTTAGGCAAATTATTCTCATACTAAAGTGGATCTTTTTTGCACATACCTGGTGGACCTTCCTGATCCATTTTCTAACTAGGCCTCTCAATTCTTCTGTGCATTGTGTGTGCAGCCATTTAAGTTGTACTTTTTTCCTGCTTTCAGTTTCTGACACAAGAACATACGGCAGTACGGTACTTCCCGTCAGCAGCTGCATTAGGTTTAGAGAGAATTTGTCACCACCTTTCTGCTGCCCACACAGGGTAACATAAGGCAGTGCCAGGCATGCTAATTCCAGCTGTGTCTGTTATGTCTTTCTGTAAAGTATACTGCTAGGAAAAGCAAGACTAAAATAATTTATTTGGAAGTCATTGGTGACAACTAGCATCCTTTTCCTAAAAATCAAAGATTAACCCCTGCCAGGGGTCTATGGGAATTTTGCACCTCCGGTAGCCAAAGCAATTTTCACAGTTTAGAAATGAAGATATAAAACATAAATTGCAACATTAAAAAATAATGCTACCCCCCCCATGCCTATATATTTTCTTAAAGGGATTCTACCATTAAACTACCTTTTTATTCTAATTACCACGTCGGAATAGCCTTAACAAAGGCTATTCGTCCCCTACCTTTAGATGTGGTCTCCGTTGCGCCGCTCCTTAGAAATATCGGTACTTACCGGTATGCTAATGAGGTCTCGGCAGCAATGGGGGCTTCCTTCTTCTTCATCTGCCTCCTCCCCTTGTCTGTCGTCTTCTTTCTTTGTCATGTCTGACGCCTGCGCAGTCAGCTCTGACAGCAAGACCCTGTTAGAGCCGACTGCGCATGCTCAGTAAGGTCCGTACAGCCCTCCGACGCGCGAGTGAACTCATCCAGGCGTCGGAGGGCTGTACGGACCTTACTGTGCATGCGCAGTCGGCTCTAACAGGGTCTCAGAGCCGACTGTGCAGGCATCAGACATGACGAAGAAAGAAGATGACAGACAAGGGGAGGAGGCAGATGAAGAAGAAGGACGCCCCCCATTGCTGCTGAGACTTCATTAGCATACCGGTAAGTACCGGTATTTCTAAGGAGCGGCGCGACGGAGACCACATCTAAAGGTAGGAGACGAATAGCCTTTCTTAAGGTTATTCCGACGTGGTAATTAGAAAAAAAGTTGCTTTAATGGTAGAATCCCTTTAAAGTAGACACCTGCAGCACTGTCAGAATGCCACTTGGTACTGTATGCGAACAGGCACCTTCATGCAATTTTGATTTAAAATGAATATTTAACAAACAAAATGCAAATAAATGTATATTAGGTGCTAAAAGTGAAAAACAAACAAAAGAATTAAATGCACCAAACCTCCTAAAAAATAAGAGTTCAACATGTGCAGAGTTCATTCATATCACTAAGGCCTAAACCTGTCTGAATATGTCTTCAGAAAATCACTAGAACTGGAAGGAACAAAAATCTGCAGTGAAGCTGGAAATGTTAGAAAAGCATCATCCTATAAAATGTAGGGATTACACACCATGAAAAGTAAGTGAACCCCTAAACCCTATATATTTTTTGAAAGTAGATAATCTGAAGATTACATATGTCTCAATAGGACATCAATAGCCACATCCACCTTCATGCAACTTTGTGACAAACACAAAACATTTTTTGAAAAAAAATGCACTGAAACACATATTTGTACCTAAAACTCAAATTGAATCTCACATTCACATTAGAGATGAGCGAACAGTGTTCTATCGAACTCATGTTCGATCGGATATTAGGCTGTTCGGCATGTTCGAATCGAATCGAACACCGCGTGGTAAAGTGCGCCATTACTCGATTCCCCTCCCACCTTCCCTGGCGCCTTTTTTGCTCAAATAACAGCGCAGGGTAGGTGGGACAGGAACTACGACACCGGTGACGTTGAAAAAAGTAGGCAAAACCCATTGGCTGCCGAAAACATGTGACCTCTAATTTAAAAGAACAGCGCCGCCCAGCTTCGCGTCATTCTGAGCTTGCAATTCACCGAGGACGGAGGTTTCCGTCCAGCTAGCTAGGGCTTAGATTCTGGGTAGGCAGGGACAGGCTAGGATAGGAAGGAGAAGACAACCAACAGCTCTTGTAAGAGCTAAATTCCAGGGAGAAGCTTGTCAGTGTAACGTGGCACTGACGGGCTCAATCGCCGCAACCCAGCTTTCCCAGGATCCTGAATGGAATACACTGTCAGTGTATTCCCGTATACCCGATATATACCCCGATACCCGTTCCAACGGTGTGCCCCCCCACCTTCACCCCAGAAATACCCTGCAAGTCCCCTAGCAATAGAATTGGGGCTATATACACCCACAATTTTTACTACTGGTATACAGTGCCATTGTCTGACTGGGAATTCAAAGAATATATTGGGAATACAAATACCCTCATTTCTTGCTACTGCCATATAGTGCCAGTTTCTGACTGGTAATTCAAAGAATATATTGGGGTTACGTGCACCCACAATTTTTACTACTGGTATACAGTGCCATTGTCTGACTGGGAATTCAAAGAATATATTGGGAATACAAATACCCTCATTTCTTGCTACTGCCATATAGTGCCAGTGTCTGACTGGGAATTCAAAGAATATATTGGGGTTACGTGCACCCACAATTTTTACTACTGGTATACAGTGCCATTGTCTGACTGGGAATTCAAAGAGTATATTGGGAATACAAATACCCTCATTTCTTGCTACTGCCATATAGTGCCAGTTTCTGACTGGGAATTCAAAGAATATATTGGGGTTACGTGCACCCACAATTTTTACTACTGGTATACAGTGCCATTGTCTGACTGGGAATTCAAAGAATATATTGGGGTTATAAATACCCTCATTTCTTGCTACTGCCATATAGTGCCAGTTTCTGACTGGTAATTCAAAGAATATATTGGGGTTACGTGCACCCACAATTTTTACTACTGGTATACAGTGCCATTGTCTGACTGGGAATTCAAAGAGTATATTGGGAATACAAATACCCTCATTTCTTGCTACTGCCATATAGTGCCAGTTTCTGACTGGGAATTCAAAGAATATATTGGGGTTACGTGCACCCACAATTTTTACTACTGGTATACAGTGCCATTGTCTGACTGGGAATTCAAAGAATATATTGGGGTTATAAATACCCTCATTTCTTGCTACTGCCATATAGTGCCAGTTTCTGACTGGTAATTCAAAGAATATATTGGGGTTACGTGCACCCACAATTTTTACTACTGGTATACAGTGCCATTGTCTGACTGGGAATTCAAAGAGTATATTGGGAATACAAATACCCTCATTTCTTGCTACTGCCATATAGTGCCAGTTTCTGACTGGGAATTCAAAGAATATATTGGGGTTACGTGCACCCACAATTTTTACTACTGGTATACAGTGCCATTGTCTGACTGGGAATTCAAAGAGTATATTGGGAATACAAATACCCTCATTTCTTGCTACTGCCATATAGTGCCAGTTTCTGACTGGGAATTCAAAGAATATATTGGGGTTACGTGCACCCACAATTTTTACTACTGGTATACAGTGCCATTGTCTGACTGGGAATTCAAAGAGTATATTGGGAATACAAATACCCTCATTTCTTGCTACTGCCATATAGTGCCAGTTTCTGACTGGTAATTCAAAGAATATATTGGGGTTACGTGCACCCACAATTTTTACTACTGGTATACAGTGCCATTGTCTGACTGGGAATTCAAAGAGTATATTGGGAATACAAATACCCTCATTTCTTGCTACTGCCATATAGTGCCAGTTTCTGACTGGGAATTCAAAGAATATATTGGGGTTACGTGCACCCACAATTTTTACTACTGGTATACAGTGCCATTGTCTGACTGGGAATTCAAAGAGTATATTGGGAATACAAATACCCTCATTTCTTGCTACTGCCATATAGTGCCAGTTTCTGACTGGTAATTCAAAGAATATATTGGGGTTACGTGCACCCACAATTTTTACTACTGGTATACAGTGCCATTGTCTGACTGGGAATTCAAAGAGTATATTGGGAATACAAATACCCTCATTTCTTGCTACTGCCATATAGTGCCAGTTTCTGACTGGGAATTCAAAGAATATATTGGGGTTACGTGCACCCACAATTTTTACTACTGGTATACAGTGCCATTGTCTGACTGGGAATTCAAAGAGTATATTGGGAATACAAATACCCTCATTTCTTGCTACTGCCATATAGTGCCAGTTTCTGACTGGTAATTCAAAGAATATATTGGGGTTACGTGCACCCACAATTTTTACTACTGGTATACAGTGCCATTGTCTGACTGGGAATTCAAAGAGTATATTGGGAATACAAATACCCTCATTTCTTGCTACTGCCATATAGTGCCAGTTTCTGACTGGTAATTCAAAGAATATATTGGGGTTACGTGCACCCACAATTTTTACTACTGGTATACAGTGCCATTGTCTGACTGGGAATTCAAAGAGTATATTGGGAATACAAATACCCTCATTTCTTGCTACTGCCATATAGTGCCAGTTTCTGACTGGGAATTCAAAGAATATATTGGGGTTACGTGCACCCACAATTTTTACTACTGATATACAGTGCCATTGTCTGACTGGGAATTCAAAGAGTATATTGGGAATACAAATACCCTCATTTCTTGCTACTGCCATATAGTGCCAGTTTCTGACTGGTAATTCAAAGAATATATTGGGGTTACGTGCACCCACAATTTTTACTACTGGTATACAGTGCCATTGTCTGACTGGGAATTCAAAGAGTATATTGGGAATACAAATACCCTCATTTCTTGCTACTGCCATATAGTGCCAGTTTCTGACTGGGAATTCAAAGAATATATTGGGGTTACGTGCACCCACAATTTTTACTACTGGTATACAGTGCCATTGTCTGACTGGGAATTCAAAGAGTATATTGGGAATACAAATACCCTCATTTCTTGCTACTGCCATATAGTGCCAGTGTCTGACTGGGAATTCAAAGAATATATTGGGGTTACGTGCACCCACAATTTTACTACTGGTATACAGTGCCATTGTCTGACTGGGAATTCAAAGAGTATATTGGGAATACAAATACCCTCATTTCTTGCTACTGCCATATAGTGCCAGTTTCTGACTGGTAATTCAAAGAATATATTGGGGTTACGTGCACCCACAATTTTTACTACTGGTATACAGTGCCATTGTCTGACTGGGAATTCAAAGAGTATATTGGGAATACAAATACCCTCATTTCTTGCTACTGCCATATAGTGCCAGTTTCTGACTGGTAATTCAAAGAATATATTGGGGTTACGTGCACCCACAATTTTTACTACTGGTATACAGTGCCATTGTCTGACTGGGAATTCAAAGAGTATATTGGGAATACAAATACCCTCATTTCTTGCTACTGCCATATAGTGCCAGTTTCTGACTGGGAATTCAAAGAATATATTGGGGTTACGTGCACCCACAATTTTTACTACTGGTATACAGTGCCATTGTCTGACTGGGAATTCAAAGAATATATTGGGAATACAAATACCCTCATTTCTTGCTACTGCCATATAGTGCCAGTGTCTGACTGGGAATTCAAAGAATATATTGGGGTTACGTGCACCCACAATTTTTACTACTGGTATACAGTGCCATTGTCTGACTGGGAATTCAAAGAGTATATTGGGAATACAAATACCCTCATTTCTTGCTACTGCCATATAGTGCCAGTTTCTGACTGGTAATTCAAAGAATATATTGGGGTTACGTGCACCCACAATTTTTACTACTGGTATACAGTGCCATTGTCTGACTGGGAATTCAAAGAGTATATTGGGAATACAAATACCCTCATTTCTTGCTACTGCCATATAGTGCCAGTTTCTGACTGGTAATTCAAAGAATATATTGGGGTTACGTGCACCCACAATTTTTACTACTGGTATACAGTGCCATTGTCTGACTGGGAATTCAAAGAATATATTGGGAATACAAATACCCTCATTTCTTGCTACTGCCATATAGTGCCAGTGTCTGACTGGGAATTCAAAGAATATATTGGGGTTACGTGCACCCACAATTTTTACTACTGGTATACAGTGCCATTGTCTGACTGGGAATTCAAAGAGTATATTGGGAATACAAATACCCTCATTTCTTGCTACTGCCATATAGTGCCAGTTTCTGACTGGGAATTCAAAGAATATATTGGGGTTACGTGCACCCACAATTTTTACTACTGGTATACAGTGCCAATTTCTAACTAGGAATTCAAAATGCGCAAGGCTCCCGGAAAGGGACGTGGACGAGGCCGTGGGCGAGGTCGGGGGAATGGTTCTGGGGAGCAAGGTAGCAGTGAAGCCACAGGGCGTCCTGTGCCTACTCCTGTGGGGCAGCAAGCATTGCGCCACTCCACAGTGCCAGGGTTGCTTGCCACATTAACTAAACTGCAGGGTACAAACCTTAGTAGGCCCGAGAACCAGGAACAGGTCTTGCAATGGCTGTCAGAGAACGCTTACAGCACATTGTCCAGCAGCCAGTCAGACTCTGCCTCCTCTCCTCCTATTACCCAACAGTCTTATCTTCCTTCCTCCCAAAATTCCGAAGCTTTACAGAACAATAACCCAAACTGTCCCTGCTCCCCAGAGCTGTTCTCCGCTCCTTTCATTGTCCCTCAACCTGCCTCTCCACGTCACGATTCCACGAACCTAACAGAGGAGCATCTGTGTCCAGATGCTCAAACACTAGAGTCTCCTCCATCTCCGTTCGATTTGGTGGTGGATGACCAGCAACCCACCCTCATCGACGATGATGTGACGCAGTTGCCGTCAGGGCATCCAGTTGACCGGCGCATTGTGCGGGAGGAGGAGATGAGACAGGAGTTGGAAGAGGAAGTGGTGGATGATGAGGACACTGACCCGACCTGGACAGGGGGGATGTCAAGCGGGGAAAGTAGTGTGGATGTTGAGGCAGGTGCAGCACCAAAAAGGGTAGCTAGAGGCAGAGGCAGAGGTCAGCAGCTTAGGCGAAGCCAGGCCACACCCGGAATCTCCCAAGATGTTCCAGTTCGTACCCAGCCCCGAAAAACTCCCACCTCGAGGGCACGTTTCTCGAAGGTGTGGAGTTTTTTCAAGGAATGCGCCGAGGACAGATATAGTGTTGTCTGCACAATTTGCCTCTCGAAATTGATTAGGGGCTCTGAGAAGAGCAACCTGTCCACCACTTCAATGCGCCGTCATTTGGAATCCAAGCACTGGAATCAGTGGCAGGCAGCAACGGCAGGACAAAGGCCGCCTGCCGTTCACGCCACTGCCACTGCCTCTGCCTCTGCCTCTGCCACTGCCACTGCTGACTGTGCTGGCGATGCACTCCAGAGGACGAGCCAGGACACCACTTCATCTGCCTCCGCCACTTTGTTGACTTCTACCTCATCCTCCCCTGGTCCTGTCTTATCTCCTTCTCCTGCACCATCAAAGGCACCATCAGGCGTTTCTTTACAACAACCCACCATCTCTCAGACATTGGAGCGGCGGCAGAAATACACTGCTAACCACCCACACACGCAAGCCTTGAACGCCAACATCGCTAAACTGCTGGCCCAGGAGATGTTGGCGTTCCGGCTTGTTGAAACTCCCGCCTTCCTGGACCTGATGGCAACTGCGGCACCTCGCTATGCCGTCCCTAGCCGTCACTACTTCTCCCGGTGTGCCGTCCCCGCCTTGCACCAGCACGTGTCACTCAACATCAGGCGGGCCCTTAGTTCCGCGCTTTGCACAAAGGTCCACTTGACCACCGACGCGTGGACAAGTGCATGCGGACAGGGACGCTACATTTCACTGACGGCACACTGGGTGAATGTAGTTGAGGCTGGGACTGCTTCCCAAACTGGCCCGGTGTACCTCGTCTCCCCGCCTAACATTCCTGGCAGGGACACGAGAAGAACACCCCCCTCCTCCTCCTCCTCTACCGCCTCCTCCTCCGCCACCGCCTCCTCCTCCGCCACCGCCTCCTCCTCCGCTGTTAGATTGACCCCAGCTACGAGTTGGAAACGTTGCAGCACTGGCGTTGGTAGACGTCAGCAGGCTGTGCTGAAGCTGATCAGCTTGGGGGACAGACAGCACACTGCCTCCGAGGTGAGGGATGCCCTCCTCGATGAGACGGCAATATGGTTTGAGCCGCTGCACCTGGGCCCAGGCATGGTCGTTTGTGATAACGGCCGGAACCTGGTAGCAGCTCTGGAGCTTGCCGGACTCCAACATGTTCCATGCCTGGCCCACGTCTTCAACCTAGTGGTGCAACGTTTCCTAAAGAGCTACCCCAATGTTCCAGAGCTACTGGTGAAAGTGCGGCGCATGTGCGCCCACTTTCGCAAGTCGACAGTAGCCGCTGCTAGCTTAAAATCTCTCCAGCAACGCCTGCATGTGCCACAACACCGGCTTTTGTGCGACGTCCCCACACGCTGGAACTCAACGTTTCAGATGTTGAATAGAGTGGTTGAGCAGCAGAGACCTTTGATGGAATACCAGCTACAAAACCCTAGGGTGCCACAAAGTCAGCTGCCTCAGTTTCACATCCATGAGTGGCCATGGATGAGAGACCTTTGTGACATCCTACGGGTGTTTGAGGAGTCCACAAGGAGGGTGAGCTCTGAGGATGCGATGGTGAGCCTTACAATCCCGCTCTTGTGTGTTCTGAGAGAATCCCTGATTGACATCAGGGATAACTCAGATCACACAGAGGAGTTAGGGATAGCATCCGATCCGTCACAGCTGGAGAGTAGGTCCACACATCTGTCCGCTTCACTGCGTTTAATGGAGGAGGAGGAGGAGGAAGAAGAGTTGTCCGATGATGTGATGGTGATACAGGAGGCTTCCGGGCAACTTCGAATCGTCCCATTGTTGCAGCGCGGATGGGTAGACATGGAGGATGAGGAGGAAATGGAGATTGAACTTTCCGGTGGGGCCAGAGGAGTCATGCCAACTAACACTGTGGCAGACATGGCTGAGTTCATGTTGGGGTGCTTTACAACCGACAAGCGTATTGTCAAAATCATGGAGGACAACCAGTACTGGATCTTTGCTATCCTTGACCCCCGGTATAAAAACAACATCTCGTCTTTTATTCCGGTAGAGGGGAGGGCCAATCGCATCAATGCTTGCCACAGGCAATTGGTGCAGAATATGATGGAGATGTTTCCAGCATGTGACGTTGGCGGCAGGGAGGGCAGTTCCTCCAGTAGGCAACCAAGTTCTCACCGGTCCACACAAACGAGGGGCACACTGTCTAAGGTCTGGGACACCTTGATGGCACCCCCTCGCCAAAGTGCCGCCACGGAGGGTCCTAGTGTCACCAGGCGTGAGAAGTATAGGCGCATGTTGCGGGAATACCTTTCCGACCACAGCCCTGTCCTCTCCGACCCCTCTGCGCCCTACACGTATTGGGTGTCGAAGTTGGACCTGTGGCTTGAACTTGCCCTATATGCCTTGGAGGTGCTGTCCTGTCCTGCCGCCAGCGTCCTATCTGAGAGGGTGTTCAGTGCAGCCGGTGGCATCATCACTGACAAGCGCACCCGTCTGTCAGCTGAGAGTGCCGACCGGCTCACTTTGATAAAAATGAACCACCACTGGATAGAGCCTTCATTTTTGTGCCCACCTGTGTAAAGCACCCCAACATGAAACTCCATGTCTGTACTCAACCTCTCCAATTCCTCCGCATCCTCATACTCATCCACCATAAGCGTTGCACAATTCTGCTAATACTAGGCTCCCTCCAACATGATTTCCCCCAACTCTGCTGGTTAGAGGCTCCCTCCACCCTGATTTCCACCAACTCTGCTGGTTAGAGGCTCCCTCCACCCTGCTTTCCCACAACTCTGCTGGTTAGAGGCTCCTTCCACCATGAATTTGCCCAAACTGGGCTGTTTAGAGGCTCCCTCCACCATGAATTGGTCCAAACTGGGTTTTTTAGAGGCTCCCTCCACCATGAATTGGTCCAAACTGGGCTGGTTAGAGGCTCCCTCCACCATGAATTGGTCCAAACTGGGCTGGTTAGAGTCTCCCTCCACCATGAATTGGTCCAAACTGGGGTGGTTAGAGGCTCCCTCCACCATTAATTGGTCCAAACTGGGCAGGTTAGAGGCTCCCTCCACCATTAATTGGTCCAAACTGGGCTGGTTAGAGGCTCCCTCCACCATTAATTGGTCCAAACTGGGCTGGTTAGAGGCTCCCTCCACCATGAATTTGCCCAAACTGGGCTGTTTAGAGGCTCCCTCCACCATGAATTTGCCCAAACTGGGCTGGTTAGAGGCTCCCTCCACCATGAATTGGTCCAAACTGGGGTTTTTAGAGGCTCCCTCCACCATGAATTGGTCCAAACTTGGCTGTTTAGAGGCTCCCTCCACCATGAATTGGTCCAAACTGGGCTGGTTAGAGGCTCCCTCCACAATTAATTGGTCCAAACTGGGCTAATTAGAGGCTCCCTCCACCATGAATTGGTCCAAACTGGGTTTTTTAGAGGCTCCCTCCACCATGAATTTGCCCAAACTGGGCTGTTTAGAGGCTCCCTCCACCATGAATTGGTCCAAACTGGGCTGGTTAGAGGCTCCCTCCACCATGAATTTCCCAAAACTTGGCTGTTTAGAGGCTCCCTCCACCATTAATTGGTCCAAACTGGGCTGGTTAGAGGCTCCCTCCACCATGAATTTGCCCAAACTGGGGTGGTTAGAGGCTCCCTCCACCATTAATTGGTCCAAACTGGGCTGGTTAGAGGCTCCCTCCACAATTAATTGGTCCAAACTGGGCTAATTAGAGGCTCCCTCCACCATGAATTGGTCCAAACTGGGTTTTTTAGAGGCTCCCTCCACCATGAATTTGCCCAAACTGGGCTGTTTAGAGGCTCCCTCCACCATGAATTGGTCCAAACTGGGCTGGTTAGAGGCTCCCTCCACCATGAATTTCCCAAAACTTGGCTGTTTAGAGGCTCCCTCCACCATTAATTGGTCCAAACTGGGCTGGTTAGAGGCTCCCTCCACCATGAATTTGCCCAAACTGGGCTGTTTAGAGGCTCCCTCCACCATGAATTTGCCCAAACTGGGCTGGTTAGAGGCTCCCTCCACCATGAATTTCCCAAAACTTGGCTGTTTAGAGGCTCCCTCCACCATTAATTGGTCCAAACTGGGCTGGTTAGAGGCTCCCTCCACCATGAATTTGCCCAAACTGGGCTGTTTAGAGGCTCCCTCCACCATGAATTTGCCCAAACTGGGCTGGTTAGAGGCTCCCTCCACCATGAATTGGTCCAAACTGGGCTGGTTAGAGGCTCCCTCCACCATGAATTTGCCCAAACTGGGCTGTTTAGAGGCTCCCTCCACCATGAATTTGCCCAAACTGGGCTGGTTAGAGGCTCCCTCCACCATGAATTGGTCCAAACGGGTTTTTAGAGGCTCCCTTCACCATGAATTGGTCCAAACTTGGCTGTTTAGAGGCTCCCTCCACCATGAATTGGTCCAAACTGGGGTGGTTAGAGGCTCCCTCCACCATGAATTTGCCCAAACTGGGCTGTTTAGAGGCTCCCTCCACCATGAATTGGTCCAAACTGGGTTTTTTAGAGGCTCCCTCCACCATGAATTGGTCCAAACTGGGCTGGTTAGAGGCTCCCTCCACCATGAATTGGTCCAAACTGGGGTGGTTAGAGGCTCCCTCCACCATTAATTGGTCCAAACTGGGCTGGTTAGAGGCTCCCTCCACCATTAATTGGTCCAAACTGGGCTGGTTAGAGGCTCCCTCCACCATGAATTTGCCCAAACTGGGCTGGTTAGAGGCTCCCTCCACCATGAATTGGTCCAAACTGGGGTTTTTAGAGGCTCCCTCCACCATGAATTGGTCCAAACTGGGGTTTTTAGAGTCTCCCTCCACCATGAATTGGTCCAAACTGGGGTTTTTAGAGGCTCCCTCCACCATGAATTTGCCCAAACTCTGCTGGTTAGAGGCTCAATCCACCCTGATTTTCAAAACAAATGTTGGTGCCAACCTCAACTTACTACAAGGGCCAAATTCACTGCTGGTGACAAGCTCTCCTCACTGCAAGTGCCAAATACACATGTTTCAAGGTGTTTTCCTACTGTCAGAGAGGTGGTATTGAGTGTGTAAAGTGTGTAGTTGTTAGGCTGTGATGTTGGGGTAATAGAGGGTCTTTGGTGTGTTAGATGCCCCCAGACATGCTTCCCCTGCTGTCCCAGTGTCATTCCAGAGGTGTTGGCATCATTTCCTGGGGTGTCATAGTGGACTTGGTGACCCTCCAGACACGGATTTGGGTTTCCCCCTTAACGAGTATCTGTTCCCCATAGACTATAATGGGGTTCGAAACCCGTTCGAACACACGAACATTGAGCGGCTGTTCGAATCGAATTTCGAACCTCGAACATTTTAGTGTTCGCTCATCTCTAATTCACATACAAAATACATTTAAAATAATAGCTTAAGATGTAGACAATGTGAATTATTCTCCAGTATGGAGCTCACCATGGACAGTATCCTTCTGTCACCCACCACCTGCACTGCGTCCAGGAGGTTCCCCAGGACAGAGCTGGCCCTTCTAACCAGCCTGTCAAGTCTATGTCTATTCCTAGCTGGTATACTACTCCCCCAGGAGGCCACGTCAAAGAAGATGATTGATGCCACTACAGAGTTGAAAAAGACTCTAAGAAGTGGCCTCTGAACTCCAAGGACCCTCAGCCTCCTGAGCAGGTAGAGCCTGCTGTGACACTTTCTGTGCAGAACATCCAGGTGATCTGCCCTGTCTAGATTATTACAGTGATGAAGTAGCATTTATGTCCTCTGCAGCCAATCGCTGCCAACAGCACTCTCATGGCCACAATGTAATGTTAATGTACAATACAATTAAATACAGATTAGGCCAAACTATTAGAGTAGTAGCAATGGAGTGGCAGGGGAAGTGTTTAAAGGTGAGTTATGATTATTTTCTAGTTTATTGCCGATAGGGAACTTTCTGCAAGGTCCAACTCCCAGCACCCACATAGACCATCTATTTTTTGGAAAGTATACAGAGTAGGTAATAGACGGATCCATACACTGTGCAGTTGTCATGCCACATTTTTGCATTGCAGCTCCCATACAAGTGAAAGAGCACACAGTGTTGAAAACAGCTGATTGGTAATGCTGAGTTCACATGGAGTTTTTTGGACCAGATTTTGACATGGAATCCGCCTCAGAATCCGGCTCCAAAAAAAACGCCTTCCATTGACTTCAATGGGAGCCGTTCACTTCTTTTTTCTGCTAGCGGTTTCTTCTCACTCGCAGAAAAAAAGAAGCGAGCTGCCCTATCTTACTGCTGAATCAGCTGCGGTGTCCGTGGCGCGAAGACTCCCTCCTGACTAGGCCCATTCATTTGGGCCTAATCCGGAGCAGAATGCCGCGACTGGATGCAGTTCATTGCACCAGCATCCAGTCATAGCTAGCCGCTGGAGGCATTTTTTTGGAGCTGGATTTTGAGGTGGATTCCACAAAAAACTCTGTGTGAACTCAGCTTAAGGGTGCAGAGCCCAACCAATACAATACTGATGATCTATCCCAAGGCTGATTTTAGAAACTCTGCTAATCTATAAGCAACTGATGCCTACAGAAGCATCATTTTGCTTATAGATTGTATAAATTGTGCAACTGTTACAAAAAGGTTTTTAACCCCTTCCCGCCGATGGCATTTTTTGATTTTCGTTTTTCGTTTTTGACTCCCCTCCTTCTAAACCCCATAACTTTTTTATTTCTCCGCTCCCAGAGTCATATGAGGTCTTAATTTTTGCGGGACAATTTTTTCTTCATGATGCCACCATTAATTATTCTATATAATGTACTGGGAAGCAGGAAAAAAATTCAGAATGGGGTGGATTTGAAGAAAAAATGCATTTCTGCGACTTTCTTACGGGCTTTGGTTTTACGGCGTTCACTGTGCAGCCAAAATGACATGTCCCCTGTATTCTTTGTTTCGGTACGGTTCCAGGGATACCAAATTTATATGGTTTTATTTACATTTTGACCCCTAAAAAAAATTCCAAAACGGTGTTAAAAATTTTTTTTTCTAAAAGTCGCCATATTCCGACGGCCGTAACTTTTTTATACATAGGTGTACGGGGATGCATAGGGCGTCTTTTTTTGCGGGGCCAGGTGTACTTTTTAGTTCTACCATTTTCGGGAAATGCTATTGCTTTGATCACTTTTTATTCAAATTTTTATCAGAATTAAAACAGTGAAAAAACGGCGGTTTGGCACTTTTGACTATTTTTCCTGCTACGGCGTTTACCGAACAGGAAAAATATTTTTATAGATTTGTAGAGCGGGCGATTTCGGACGCGGGGATACCTAACATGTATATGTTTCACAGTTTTTAACTACTTTTATATTTGTTCTAGGGAAAGGGGGGTGATTTGAACTTTTAATACTTTTTATATTTTTTTATATTTTTTTTTACTTTTTTTAAAAAATTTTTTTTGCATTTATTAGACCCCCTAGGGGTGTTGAACCCCAGGGGGTCTGATCACTAATGCAATGCATTACAATGCTAATGCATTGCAATGCATTGCAAAAAATCATCATCTCTTTTGCAGGCTGTATACACCAGCCTGCAAAAGAGAGAATTTGCAGACTGGCTGGGAGCCCTTAACAAGGCTCCCGGCTGTCATGGCAACGGGGGGTCGGCCCTGGAGCATGCTCCAGGAGCCGGCGATCCCTGCCAAAATGGCGGCTCCCATGCGCCGCCGGGAAGATGGCGCCTCCGGCGCCTTTGACAGCAGCGCCGGAGGGGTTAATGCCTCCGATCGGTCCGGGGACCGATCGGAGGCATGAGAGCCGGTTGTCTACTGCTTAAAGCAGTAGACACCCGGCGGCTATGACGGCCGCCCGGCTCCCGGGCGGTCGCCATAGTTACAGACCCGACACGCGCCGTACTATTACGGCGCATGTCGGGAAGGTGTTAATAGTAAAGACATTTTTATAACAGTTGCACAATTTATATGATCCATAGTATTTGCAGAGAAGTGATTATATTATAATGCCTGCTTAGGTTAGGTCCATATCTGCACAGGGCCGGGGACCTGAATGATGGAGATACCAACCTCCAAAACAGCGATTTCCCGCAGACATCAGCGGACCTCTTAGACTATAATGGGGTCCACTGGATGTCTTCCGTTTTCATACTGATGAAATCCCAAGGACTATTAAACCCCCCACCCACTACCCACTACCCAAAGACCTTTAAGCCCCCCATCACCCGTCTACCCCATACCCACCCATACCCACACGTCCCAAACAAGACCGATAAGACCCCAAGGACACACGAACCCTTCCCCACCCCCTTCCCCCACCCCCAACCATTCTTTGCTTTGGCAACACCTAATGTTTTTCTTTGGTCATGTTAATAAAGCACATTTGTATTTGTACTGAAACTGGCAGAGAAAAAAAATCCTGCGACGATGATTTCTGCGACGAAGACTCCAGGGCAGATGTGAACTTAACCTTATCTACATCTATCTAGATTTGTCTTTTGTATATTTGGAGATACATCCAGACATTAATGGACCTGTCTTTCTTAATTTGCAGGTAAAGTGAGACTGTAAAATGGAAAGTTTTTCTTTAACGTTATGTTAGGAAGAATATAATGAATCACATCGAATTTAATAAGTTATCACTTTATGATATGATATGCTTTTAAAATGTTATTTTATTATTCATGTTTCTTTTCTTTCTTTTCCACTTCAGTAATTTTTATGACGCAGCCTCAATTACTACATATATCCAAAAAAAATTCCCAAATTACCATGATAAAGAAATGTTAAAAATATTTCATGCTTCAGAAAAATTATTTCAGATAACATTAAAAGCAGACAGATATTGTTTGCAGTAAGTGTCTTAGGGCTAGTTCACACGTGAGTATAAGGGGAGGTTTTTTACAGCGGATTTCGCGTCCAAAACCTCCCCTTATAATGGTGGTCTATGGAGACCGCCGGGCTTCTGTTCTCCGCTAGCGGCGAGCTGCTGCTAGCGGAGAAAAGAAAGGACATGTCCTTTCTTCAGGCGGAAGCCGCGCAGGCTCAGCCGCGCGGCTTCCGCCCCCGGCTGCTCCCTCCTATGTCGGCTCATTCATTTGAGCCGACAGCAGAGGGTTAAGCCGCGACAGCGATGGTCGCGGCGGGCGGGTTTTGACAAGAGAGAGACGCGGCTCGCCGCGTCTCTCACTGTGTCAAAACCCGCGCGGGCAGTTCACGTGTGAACTAGCCCTTATACTGCAGTTGAATGCCGATCACATAGGGGATTTAAGAACCATGATAGTCTATAGTTGTTTTCACATGTCCTATATTTGTCCATTTTGATGGCCACATAGAATTAATAGAAGTAAATACGTCCGTCTTTTGCCAACAGTCACTTGGATGATAATCTATTTTGACAGATGTTAAAAATGAATAGAGATGAGCGAACACTAAAATGTTCGAGGTTCGAAATTCGATTCGAACAGCCGCTCAATGCTCGTGTGTTCGAACGGGTTTCGAACCCCATTATAGTCTATGGGGAACAGATACTCGTTAAGGGGGAAACCCAAATCCGTGTCTGGAGGGTCACCAAGTCCACTATGACAACCCAGGAAATGATGCCAACACCTCTGGAATGACACTGGGACAGCAGGGGAAGCATGTCTGGGGGCATCTAACACACCAAAGACCCTCTATTACCCCAACATCACAGCCTAACAACTACACACTTTACACACTCAATACCACCTCTCTGACAGTAGGAAAACACCTTGAAACATGTGTATTTGGCACTTGCAGTGAGGAGAGCTTGTCACCAGCAGTGAATTTGGCCCTTGTAGTAAGTTGAGGTTGGCACCAACATTTGTTTTGAAAATCAGGGTGGATTGAGCCTCTAACCAGCAGAGTTTGGGCAAATTCATGGTGGAGGGAGCCTCTAAAAACCCCAGTTTGGACCAATTCATGGTGGAGGGAGCCTCTAAAAACCCCAGTTTGGACCAATTCATGGTGGAGGGAGCCTCTAAAAAACCCAGTTTGGACCAATTCATGGTGGAGGGAGCCTCTAAACAAACCAGTTTGGACCAATTCATGGTGGAGGGAGCCTCTAAACAGCCCAGTTTGGGCAAATTCATGGTGGAGGGAGCCTCTAACCAGCCCAGTTTGGGCAAATTCATGGTGGAGGGAGCCTCTAAAAACCCCCGTTTGGACCAATTCATGGTGGAGGGAGCCTCTAAACAGCCCAGTTTGGGCAAATTCATGGTGGAGGGAGCCTCTAACCAGCCCAGTTTGGACCAATTCATGGTGGAGGGAGCCTCTAAAAACCCCAGTTTGGACCAATTCATGGTGGAGGGAGCCTCTAAACAGCCCAGTTTGGGCAAATTCATGGTGGAGGGAGCCTCTAAAAACCCCCAGTTTGGACCAATTCATGGTGGAGGGAGCTTCTAAAAACCCCAGTTTGGACCAATTCATGGTGGAGGGAGCCTCTAAACAGCTCAGTTTGGGCAAATTCATGGTGGAGGGAGCCTCTAAAAACCCCAGTTTGGACCAATTCATGGTGGAGGGAGCCTCTAAAAACCCCAGTTTGGACCAATTCATGGTGGAGGGAGCCTCTAAAAACCCCAGTTTGGACCAGTTCATGGTGGAGGGAGCCTCTAAACAGCCCAGTTTGGGCAAATTCATGGTGGAGGGAGCCTCTAAAAACCCCCAGTTTGGACCAATTCATGGTGGAGGGAGCCTCTAAAAACCCCAGTTTGGACCAATTCATGGTGGAGGGAGCCTCTAAACAGCCCAGTTTGGGCAAATTCATGGTGGAGGGAGCCTCTAAACAGGCCAGTTTGGGCAAATTCATGGTGGAGGGAGCCTCTAAAAACCCCAGTTTGGACCAATTCATGGTGGAGGGAGCCTCTAAACAGCCCAGTTTGGACCAATTCATGGTGGAGGGAGCCTCTAAAAACCCCAGTTTGGACCAATTCATGGTGGAGGGAGCCTCTAAAAACCCCAGTTTGGACCAATTCATGATGGAGGGAGCCTCTAAACAGCCCAGTTTGGACCAATTCATGGTGGAGAGAGCCTCTAAAAACCCCAGTTTGGACCAATTCATGGTGGAGGGAGCCTCTAAACAGCCCAGTTTGGGCAAATTCATGGTGGAGGGAGCCTCTAAACAGGCCAGTTTGGGCAAATTCATGGTGGAGGGAGCCTCTAAAAACCCCAGTTTGGACCAATTCATGATGGAGGGAGCCTCTAAACAGCCCAGTTTGGGCAAATTCATGGTGGAGGGAGCCTCTAAACAGGCCAGTTTGGGCAAATTCATGGTGGAGGGAGCCTCTAACCAGCCCAGTTTGGACCAATTCATGGTGGAGAGAGCCTCTAAAAACCCCAGTTTGGACCAATTCATGGTGGAGGGAGCCTCTAAACAGGCCAGTTTGGGCAAATTCATGGTGGAGGGAGCCTCTAACCAGCCCAGTTTGGACCAGTTCATGGTGGAGAGAGCCTCTAAAAACCCCAGTTTGGACCAATTCATGGTGGAGGGAGCCTCTAAACAGGCCAGTTTGGGCAAATGCATGGTGGAGGGAGCCTCTAAAAACCCCAGTTTGGACCAATTAATGGTGGAGGGAGCCTCTAAACAGCCCAGTTTGGACCAATTCATGGTGGAGGGAGCCTCTAAAAACCCCAGTTTGGACCAATTCATGGTGGAGGGAGCCTCTAAACAGCCCAGTTTGGACCAATTCATGGTGGAGAGAGCCTCTAAAAACCCCAGTTTGGACCAATTCATGGTGGAGGGAGCCTCTAAACAGCCCAGTTTGGACCAATTCATGGTGGAGGGAGCCTCTAAAAACCCCAGTTTGGACCAATTCATGGTGGAGGGAGCCGCTAAACAGCCCAGTTTGGACCAATTCATGGTGGAGGGAGCCTCTAACCAGCAGAGTTGGTGGAAATCAGGGTGGAGGGAGCCTCTAACCAGCAGAGTTGTGGGAAAGCAGGGTGGAGGGAGCCTCTAACCAGCAGAGTTGGGGGAAATCAGGGTGGAGGGAGCCTAGTATTAGCAGAATTGTGCAACGCTTATGGTGGATGAGTATGAGGATGCGGAGGAATTGGAGAGGTTGAGTACAGACATGGAGTTTCATGTTGGGGTGCTTTACACAGGTGGGCCCAAAAATGAAGGCTCTATCCAGTGGTGGTTCATTTTTATCAAAGTGAGCCAGTCGGCACTCTCAGCTGACAGACGGGTGCGCTTGTCAGTGATGATGCCACCGGCTGCACTGAACACCCTCTCAGATAGGACGCTGGCGGCAGGACAGGACAACACCTCCAAGGCATATAGGGCAAGTTCAAGCCACAGGTCCAACTTCGACACCCAATACGTGTAGGGCGCAGAGGGGTCGGAGAGGACAGGGCTGTGGTCGGAAAGGTATTCCCGCAACATGCGCCTATACTTCTCACGCCTGGTGACACTAGGACCCTCCGTGGCGGCACTTTGGCGAGGGGGTGCCATCAAGGTGTCCCAGACCTTAGACAGTGTGCCCCTCGTTTGTGTGGACCGGTGAGAACTTGGTTGCCTACTGGAGGAACTGCCCTCCCTGCCGCCAACGTCACATGCTGGAAACATCTCCATCATATTCTGCACCAATTGCCTGTGGCAAGCATTGATGCGATTGGCCCTCCCCTCTACCGGAATAAAAGACGAGATGTTGTTTTTATACCGGGGGTCAAGGATAGCAAAGATCCAGTACTGGTTGTCCTCCATGATTTTGACAATACGCTTGTCGGTTGTAAAGCACCCCAACATGAACTCAGCCATGTCTGCCACAGTGTTAGTTGGCATGACTCCTCTGGCCCCACCGGAAAGTTCAATCTCCATTTCCTCCTCATCCTCCATGTCTACCCATCCGCGCTGCAACAATGGGACGATTCGAAGTTGCCCGGAAGCCTCCTGTATCACCATCACATCATCGGACAACTCTTCTTCCTCCTCCTCCTCCTCCTCCATTAAACGCGATGAAGCGGACAGATGTGTGGACCTACTCTCCAGCTGTGACGGATCGGATGCTATCCCTAACTCCTCTGTGTGATCTGAGTTATCCCTGATGTCAATCAGGGATTCTCTCAGAACACACAAGAGCGGGATTGTAAGGCTCACCATCGCATCCTCAGAGCTCACCCTCCTTGTGGACTCCTCAAACACCCGTAGGATGTCACAAAGGTCTCTCATCCATGGCCACTCATGGATGAGAAACTGAGGCAGCTGACTTTGTGGCACCCTAGGGTTTTGTAGCTGGTATTCCATCAAAGGTCTCTGCTGCTCAACCACTCTATTCAACATCTGAAATGTTGAGTTCCAGCGTGTGGGGACGTCGCACAAAAGCCGGTGTTGTGGCACATGCAGGCGTTGCTGGAGAGATTTTAAGCTAGCAGCGGCTACTGTCGACTTGCGAAAGTGGGCGCACATGCGCCGCACTTTCACCAGTAGCTCTGGAACATTGGGGTAGCTCTTTAGGAAACGTTGCACCACTAGGTTGAAGACTAGGTTGAAGACGTGGTTCTTAAATCCCCTATGTGATCGGCATTCAACTGCAGTATAAGGGCTAGTTCACACGTGAACTGCCCGCGCGGGTTTTGACACAGTGAGAGACGCGGCGAGCCGCGTCTCTCTCTTGTCAAAACCCGCCCGCCGCGACCATCGCTGTCGCGGCTTAACCCTCTGCTGTCGGCTCAAATGAATGAGCCGACATAGGAGGGAGCAGCCGGGGGCGGAAGCCGCGCGGCTGAGCCTGCGCGGCTTCCGCCTGAAGAAAGGACATGTCCTTTCTTTTCTCCGCTAGCAGCAGCTCGCCGCTAGCGGAGAACAGAAGCCCGGCGGTCTCCATAGACCACCATTATAAGGGGAGGTTTTGGACGCGAAATCCGCTGTAAAAAACCTCCCCTTATACTCACGTGTGAACTAGCCCTAAGACACTTACTGCAAACAATATCTGTCTGCTTTTAATGTTATCTGAAATAATTTTTCTGAAGCATGAAATATTTTTAACATTTCTTTATCATGGTAATTTGGGAATTTTTTTTTGGATATATGTAGTAATTGAGGCTGCGTCATAAAAATTACTGAAGTGGAAAAGAAAGAAAAGAAACATGAATAATAAAATAACATTTTAAAAGCATATCATATCATAAAGTGATAACTTATTAAATTCGATGTGATTCATTATATTCTTCCTAACATAACGTTAAAGAAAAACTTTCCATTTTACAGTCTCACTTTACCTGCAAATTAAGAAAGACAGGTCCATTAATGTCTGGATGTATCTCCAAATATACAAAAGACAAATCTAGATAGATGTAGATAAGGTTAAGTTCACATCTGCCCTGGAGTCTTCGTCGCAGAAATCATCGTCGCAGGATTTTTTTTCTCTGCCAGTTTCAGTACAAATACAAATGTGCTTTATTAACATGACCAAAGAAAAACATTAGGTGTTGCCAAAGCAAAGAATGGTTGGGGGTGGGGGAAGGGGGTGGGGAAGGGTTCGTGTGTCCTTGGGGTCTTATCGGTCTTGTTTGGGACGTGTGGGTATGGGTGGGTATGGGGTAGACGGGTGATGGGGGGCTTAAAGGTCTTTGGGTAGTGGGTAGTGGGTGGGGGGTTTAATAGTCCTTGGGATTTCATCAGTATGAAAACGGAAGACATCCAGTGGACCCCATTATAGTCTAAGAGGTCCGCTGATGTCTGCGGGAAATCGCTGTTTTGGAGGTTGGTATCTCCATCATTCAGGTCCCCGGCCCTGTGCAGATATGGACCTAACCTAAGCAGGCATTATAATATAATCACTTCTCTGCAAATACTATGGATCATATAAATTGTGCAACTGTTATAAAAATGTCTTTACTATTAACACCTTCCCGACATGCGCCGTAATAGTACGGCGCGTGTCGGGTCTGTAACTATGGCGACCGCCCGGGAGCCGGGCGGCCGTCATAGCCGCCGGGTGTCTACTGCTTTAAGCAGTAGACAACCGGCTCTCATGCCTCCGATCGGTCCCCCGGACCGATCGGAGGCATTAACCCCTCCGGCGCTGCTGTCAAAGGCGCCGGAGGCGCCATCTTCCCGGCGGCGCATGGGAGCCGCCATTTTGGCAGGGATCGCCGGCTCCTGGAGCATGCTCCAGGGCCGACCCCCCGTTGCCATGACAGCCGGGAGCCTTGTTAAGGGCTCCCAGCCAGTCTGCAAATTCTCTCTTTTGCAGGCTGGTGTATACAGCCTGCAAAAGAGATGATGATTTTTTGCAATGCATTGCAATGCATTAGCATTGTAATGCATTGCATTAGTGATCAGACCCCCTGGGGTTCAACACCCCTAGGGGGTCTAATAAATGCAAAAAAAATTTTTTAAAAAAAGTAAAAAAAAATATAAAAAAATATAAAAAGTATTAAAAGTTCAAATCACCCCCCCTTTCCCTAGAACAAATATAAAAGTAGTTAAAAACTGTGAAACATATACATGTTAGGTATCCCCGCGTCCGAAATCGCCCGCTCTACAAATCTATAAAAATATTTTTCCTGTTCGGTAAACGCCGTAGCAGGAAAAATAGTCAAAAGTGCCAAACCGCCGTTTTTTCACTGTTTTAATTCTGATAAAAATTTGAATAAAAAGTGATCAAAGCAATAGCATTTCCCGAAAATGGTAGAACTAAAAAGTACACCTGGCCCCGCAAAAAAAGACGCCCTATGCATCCCCGTACACCTATGTATAAAAAAGTTACGGCCGTCGGAATATGGCGACTTTTAGAAAAAAAAATTTTTAACACCGTTTTGGAATTTTTTTTAGGGGTCAAAATGTAAATAAAACCATATAAATTTGGTATCCCTGGAACCGTACCGAAACAAAGAATACAGGGGACATGTCATTTTGGCTGCACAGTGAACGCCGTAAAACCAAAGCCCGTAAGAAAGTCGCAGAAATGCATTTTTTCTTCAAATCCACCCCATTCTGAATTTTTTTCCTGCTTCCCAGTACATTATATAGAATAATTAATGGTGGCATCATGAAGAAAAAATTGTCCCGCAAAAATTAAGACCTCATATGACTCTGGGAGCGGAGAAATAAAAAGTTATGGGGTTTAGAAGGAGGGGAGTCAAAAACGAAAAACGAAAATCAAAAAATGCCATCGGCGGAAGGGGTTAAAAACCTTTTTGTAACAGTTGCACAATTTATACAATCTATAAGCAAAATGATGCTTCTGTAGGCATCAGTTGCTTATAGATTAGCAGAGTTTCTAAAATCAGCCTTGGGATAGATCAA